>NC_135717.1:160163464-160463464 GCF_964656455.1 Halichoerus grypus
GAACTTTTGGGACTTTATCAAGATAAAAAGCCTCTGCACAACAAAGGAAACAGTCAACAAAACAAAGAGGCAACCCACGGAATGGGAAAAGGTATTTGCAAATGACACTACAGATAAAGGGCTGGTATCCAAGATCTATAAAGAACTTCTCAAACTCAACAGCCAAAAAACAAATAATCAAGTCAAAAAATGGGCAGAAGACATGAACAGACACTTCTCCAAAGAAGACATACAAATGTCTAACAGAAACATGAAAAAATGTTTAACATCATTAGCCATCAGGGAAATTCAAATCAAAACCACACTGAGATGCCACCTTACACCAGTTAGAATGGCAAAAATTGACAAGGCGAGAAACAACAAATGTTGGAGAGGTTGTGGAGAAAGGGGAACCCTCTTACACTGTTGGTGGGAATGCAAGTTGGTACAACCACTTTGGAAAAGTGTGGAGGTGCCTCAGAAAATTAAAAATAGAGCTACCCTCTGACCCAGCAATTGCACTATGGGTATTTACCCCAAAGACACAGATGTAGTGTAAAGAAGGGCCACATGCACCCCAATGTTCATAGCAGCAATGTCCGCAATAGCCAAACTGTGGAAGAGCCAAGATGCCCTTCAACAGATGAATGGATAAAGATGTGGTCCATATATATAATGGAATATTACTCAGCCATCAGAATGGATGAATACCCAACTTTTACATCAGCATTGATGGGACTAAGGAGATTATGTTAAGTGAAATAAGTCAAGCAGAGAAAGTCAATTATCATATGGTTTCACTTATTTGTGGAACATAAGGAATAACATGGAGGACATTAGGAGAAGGAAGGGAAAAATGAAGGGGGAGAATCGGAGGGAGAGATGAACCATGAGAGACTATGGACTCTGAGAAACAAACTGAGGGTTTTAGAGGGGAGGGTGGTAGGGGGATGGGTTAGGCTGGTGATGGGTATTAAGGAGGGCACATACTGCATGGAGCACTGGGTGTTATACGAAAACAATGAATCATGGATCACTACATCAAAAACTAATGATGTACTGTATGGTGACTAACATAATATAATGAAATAAAATTTTTAAAAAGTGAAATAATACTATTTATCTTGATACCACAGACTATCTAGATATATATTTATGCTTGATACTATTCATCTAGCAAATACATGTAGCATATATGTTGTTATAAAATAGAAAAATGTGAACTGTAAAGATACATAGGAATTTCAGCATAATGTTTGCTTCTAGGAAGGAAGGCAGGAGATGAAGGAGAGCAAAGGGGGCTTTTATTTTATCTGTAGTGTTCCTTTTCTTTTATGTAAAAATAAGAAGTACGATAAAATGTTAGCATTTGTTAATTTCTTGTATTGGGTACACAGATGTGTTTGTTTTATTATTTTCTCTTTTTATATATTAATTATGCTTTTCAAAATTAAGAAAGAGAAAAAAGTATTCATTTAAAATGGAGCAGTACAACATAGTGATTAAGAGCATGAGCTTCAAAGAGAACAGGTTTGCCTCCCAGTTCTACCCATTTCAATGCTGTTAAAGTGAAACAGGTCTCCATAACCCAACACATCTCAGTTCCTTTAATAAGCTTATGTGTACCGTGAACCTTTAGAATGAGAATATAGCATTTAGAATTTCCCAAACTTATTTGATCATGAAATCAGAGTTTCTTAGAACTCAGCCTGGTAGAGCCTACCTTATAGATATTCTGTATTTAAGCATTAACTCAAATGGTCAGTTGTCTTCAATCTGGGAAGTATTTCCCTTCATCTCCTTCCCATTTAACCTGTGCGTCTTTTCTATTCTCACTATCTCTAAGGAGATAGGCTCTGTCAAGACAGCAAGGTTCATTTGATGTGGGCAATTTAAAAAAATCTTGTAAGGTCTTTTTAGAAAATGTATTTATTTTTCAGTAGCATTTGTTATGTCCAGCTTTGGGCAATGTCTGTTAGATGTCTGGCCACAGCATTAAATCCAATTTCCTCTCAGTTACTCAGAAATCCATTTTCATTTATTTTGTTCAGTGTTCATGCTTTATAACAAACAGCATGAGGATATTCCAGGTTTAAGTTTCCTGAAGAGTATCTTAAGCTATGGTTTCCACCATACCCATATGTGGGCTTGCCTATTCCCCATGAATTCCCCTAAGAGACACCTCAGAAGGAGTCACACATGCCACACACATAATATAATCTTGTTCTTGTCCCTCCCACTCATCAAATCCTATAGGCCAGTGTCCAAAAATGGGATTTCCTTGATTTCAATGAACTTGTTTCATTTTACTCAAGGCTTACAGATTTCTGTTGTAATGCTGGTTTTAGCCTTGGGTGTAATCTTCAACCTGAGTTTGGAGCTGTACCCTGCACATTTGGAATTAAGGGTTCTATTCCAGATTCTGCCTCTGACCTTGGTCTCCATTTGGCCTTGGGTAAATTCAGATCTCCTGGAGGGCAAACTGTCCAGACAGAGAACAGTTAGCTATGGTTTACCTTGGATTTGAAATGTTTCCCCCAGTGATTTATGTCTTTGACATGGTCTCTTTTTATATAACCCCAAATAAAGCCTCAGTTGTTTCCCTTGGCCTCTTCAAAATCACCAGAGCTGCTTACTCCATATATTCAAGTTTTGCAAAATTCCCCGGGATGTATCCCCTTATATGTAATAAAGCCAGCTCTGCTTTTTCAATTAGCTTGGTGATCCTTTGGGTCTCTTTTGGGATTTCAGAACTGAGGTTCTCATAGTTAAAAGTGCCAAAACTGACAGTTAGAAAATATGAATCTGCTCTTGAGAACTGAGAGGGTCCCTGAACTCACTTCTTAGAACTTGAGCTCTGAGCTCCACATCTTTCCATAATGAACTTGGAGTATGACATACACTGTATTGGAGCTCAGAACTACAAAGACCCTGGCTAAGTCTCTTCCCAACTGAGGATGTATAATTACTTTCAAAATGCCAACTGATTGGTTTCAAAGGCCATTGATAAACCTTTGTCTCTTTAAATTAATTTTTCTGGTCAGGTCATGTCATAAACAAACATATTTCCATGTGTACCTTTCAATTCACATATAATATTAATTGAGCCCTTTCCTTAACCACTACTTTGATATGGAGGAGACAAGGAAAGGATAGACCCCCCAGTCTCTGCCTTCTAGGAACTTCCAGTAGAGTTGAAGAAACTTAACCACAAGAGACAAATAGAAGGTCAGTTAATATTATCTAGTCTGAGATTTGTGTGAAGGAAACTATGATGCTGCTGAGCATCTGACATTCCCTGTACACTCTGAATGACAAAAAAAAAAATAGTATAATCCATTAATAAGCTTCCAAAGAATTGTAACAGCATTGTCTGGTATGTACGTCTGGGTAAGGGTGAGTGAGTATATTACTGAGCAGTTTATGCATAGAAGAGATATAAGAAGACCAGATGGTGCCTGGTGCCTGGACAACTATAGATGATGGATGTTTCTGATGCTTTGAAACTTTCATTAAATGTTGGGTTGGATGAATTACCCACAACACTGAGAAATAGGACAAAAATGGTTAACATCCTGGCCTTCATCCTTATAGTCTTTGAGCTGATGTCACTCAGTTGTTGGATTATCTGTTCTCTGAAACATTTGTGCCTTGGCTTCTTCTAGAGAAATGTTTCTGAGATCCTTAACACACTGTGATGGGCCCCATCATGGCCACCTTCAAAGACTCTATCCTTGTTCAATTTTGGATGACATTCTTACTATAGGCCCAAGTGACCAAAATCATTATTGATGACCTGGCAAGCGCATTGCTGACATTCTTCCAGATTAAATAGGATTTAAATGTGATCATTCAGGTAGTCTGCTTTGAATTTGAGGGAGCATGTTTCTACTTCATGGAGATGGGGATGATCTGTACATACTCAGGAATGACAGTAAAGTTAAAAGCATTTCATATCACCCTTTCCTTCCTGTTGATTTTTCTGAAGCTGTTTAAAAAAAAAAAACAAAACTTGGACTGCTTCAAGGAGGCCCATTCCTCCCCTCAAATGTCAAGCTTTCTTCTCAAAGCAGTATTTCTTGGATAAATGTAATTCAGATCTGTGACTACACAGTGTAGTTAAGTGGAGAGTTTCAGATAATTCAAATGGTAAATGATGTTTTCCCCTCAATTATCCAAATATTTTAGGTGAATGTATTAAAAAAATTTTGTCTGACATTATCTAGACCAAGAACTCAATTCTCTATAGTGTGCCTGGGTGGCTCAGTTGGTTAAGTGTCTGCCTTTGGCATGGGTCATGATCCCAGGATCCTGGGATTGAGCCCTGAGTCAGGCTCCCCACTCAGTGGAGAGTCTGCTTGTCTCCCTCTCCCTCTGCCCTTCCCTCCTGTTTGTGCTTGCTCTCTCTCTCATGCTGTCTCTCTCTCTCAAATAAATAAATAAAATCTTTTTTAAAAAAGAACTCAATTCTCCATATTACTTTACATAAGCATAGGATGTATATATCTTTTGTTAAGTGTTATTCACCATAAAACCCCCAGCATTGGCATTTTAGTTCATTTTTATTCCAGTTTCTGGTAGATAGAGAATTTAGCAAAGCATTCTTTGTCCCTTATTTACCCCATTATATTCTCCGAAGCAGCTGCTATTGCCTTGGCCACAATACAGCATTTATTTGCTGATTTGGGGACATTTATGTCCAATGTTGGCTGAGCTGTGGGGATGTTGAACTTCTTGGAATACAAGGCTGTAAGCCATGGCTCGTGGTCCTGTGAGGCACCTGTGAACAGAACACCCTTGCTAGTCTGTAAGCACAGACCCCTGGTTTTCCACTGACCACAGCCTAAACCCAGAGGAGGCTATGGTGGCTTTTAAGTACAACTGAAGTGGGTAGACTAAGGCCAGGCCTTCACACACAGCTTCCATGAAGCAAGGAGTCTCTTCTAGACTTCTTCAAAGATCTAGAGACTCACTACCTATACATGCTTATTTGTCTGACCAGTCTTTTGGCTTAACTGAGGAAAGAGGGACATAGTATGGGTAAAAAGGACATTATGGACTCCTCCATTCTTGATAGTTTTAACCCAAACCCAATTCACTCACAAAGACTTAACTGCTGGCACTAAGTTAAGGAGCAAACTGTTTTCTATTCTTCCTGCCTTGGGCAACGGCCATGGTGCAACTTTATACTGTCCTGAGAGCTCTGCTAAAGGATGAGAGAACTCTGACAATGATGCAGTTGGAGGCACCACATCTATGATTTAAGTCTCTGTTTTAGAGCCTTCAGTGGCTCATGATCTAAAATTTCCTTTGTGATCTAGTCTCAGTCGACCACTCCCATCTTATCTCTTACCACTGCTTGCGTTGTACTTTATATGCCAGCAATTCCAAACCACTCAAAGTCTCCACAGTCACCAAACAAATCCATGGTATTTCTTGCCATTTGGTTTTTAAGTGTTCTTTCTATCTGAAGTGCCCTCTTCCCAGTAAATGCTCAACATCTTCCTCCTGCATCCCCCTTTGTCCCCTGTCTTATTTTTACAACACTTTCTTTGTCATTTCTGAACCCTGAACCTGGTCAATCCAGGCTTATCCCTCTTAGTGGGTGTATACATAACACTCTATCTTATAACTATCTGACTATATGACTGTTTTCCCCATTAGACTGTGAATTCCTTTAGAGCAGATATCAAGTCTCTTTTACTTTTGTTTTTCTGATGCCTGTCTCAGAGACTGGAGCATAGTAGGCATTCAAAATAAATGCTGAGTATGTTGAGTGAATAAATAAGTGCTCCTGGATGAGTTTTGGTTGGGAGTTTTATTCAGTGGTGGGCAGAGAATAAATATTAATAATAATAATAATAATAGTTATGTTCTATCTAAGCAGCTATTATCTGATAAGTGTTTTTAATATGTGTAACTTGCAATAAGACTATGAGGTAGGTACCAGAATTATTCCTATTAAAAGATAAGGCGGTGTTGGGTATTAAGGAGGGCATGTATTGAATGGAGCACTGGGTGTTATATGCAAACAATGAATCATGGAACACTACATCAGAAACTAAGGATGTAATATAAGGTGATTAACATAATAAAAAAAACCTAATGATGTAATGTATGGTGACTAACATAACATAATAAAATAAAAAACAAAACACAACAAAAAAACTCCTAAAAAAAAAGATGAGGGAATGATTATGATAATGATAACAATTATGATAACAGTACTAAAGAATTTAAAATAGAAAAACATATAAGAGAACCACATAAGAGAGAAGTTAAGTGACTTTCTTAAGACCACCCATAATTGGGCACCTGGGTGGCTCAGTCAGTTAAGCATCTGCCTTTGGCTCAGGTCATATCCCTGGACCCTGGGATCAAGCCCATGTCGGGCCCACTGCTCAGCAGGGAGCTTGCTTCTCCCTCTCCTCCCCACTCCTGTTCTCTCTTGCTATCTCTCTCTCTCAAATAAATAGATAAAATCTTCAAAAAAAAAAAAAAAAAGACCACACATAATCACAAAAAGTAAAGCCTGGAATTACTATCCTATGCTAATCATAATATGTTAAATCAGTGACATCTTACAATTTGGAGACAAGTGTAGAAACTGGCCATATTGGAGACCAACTGAAATTCCCTCAAATGCAATTAGACTTTGAACTACACTGCTGGGAAAACTCTAAAAGCGATAGAATCAACAAATACTTCATTCAGTTTGGGGCTGGCAGAGTCCATGTACACATGGGCTCCAAAAGCAGGAACAGCTTGTTAATCTGGCATTTAACTACCAGAAATTTCTATTAACAATTATTACTGGGAAGAGTAGTTGATGCATAATACTGGCCCTAGAGTATTGCTTGGTCATGATGTGCCTTCTGAATCATTAAAAAAATTGAAACTATGCTCATTCTAAGTTTAGTATTGTCTATCTTACTGTCTTCAAAGTCTTTGTTAGTAATCTCTGAATAACATAGGTCCACTAAACTATCTTAAATATTTTGATAACCAGAACCCCCTCCAAGAGAAAATTTATTATTATTTCAAATCTGGTTATTTTTCCTTAAAATATATGTAGGTGTTGATGTAATTTCTAAAATGCAAATTCATAAGAAAATAGGAGTTCATAGTAGCTTTTGATTATTATATACTTTTATTTTATTTTATTATTTTATTTTATTTTAATGTTATGTTAATCACCATACATTACATCATTAGTTTTTGATTGATTATTATATACTTTTCAATTAATAGATAGCATTTGCTCATTTGTAAATATTTACCAAGCACCTACCATGTGGACAGGCATTGTGTTGGGTACTGGAGTTACAGGTATACTTAAAACAGATACAGTTCCTGCCTTTCTGTAATGAGGGAATCCATGAATGTTTTGATGTTAAACAACAGAATTCTGATTCTCAAAGATGAATACTATCATGGTTAAGTCTAAGACTCCATGGTTAAGACTAAGTACAGAAAAAGAGGTGAGATTTGACTTGGGTACTGAGAAGCAAGAAAGTGTGGTGATCAGTTGGGATGGGTAGGTAGGCAAGAGGCATGTGGTCTTGTAATGGGAGATATACTTTGGTCAGATTTTGGGGACCTAAGAAGTTTGGGCATTATCCTGTAGAGTGGATGGAAAATAGACTTTTGTCTATATGCCAATGCATTAGTAGTGTCTGCTTATAGAACCATTTGGGGAGCTTTAAAAGGCCCCTTCTGCATTTCAGTGAAAGTAGTGTGAATGATTTTTTACATCATCTGATGGTGTTAGAGGAAGAATGGAAATTCCAGTGAATGAATGCATTTGTCACCCCATCTGTGAAAAATGGAAGACCATCAATCAATGAATATTCATTGATCATCTTCTGTCATTTGGATAAAGTATTGCTCAGAACTGGGCTTGGTACTATGGGAAAATAAAGAGATCTAAATATCTATTGTCTGAGTGTGTAAAATATTAGACATTGTTCTTACAATATAGCTATGAAGAAGTATATCCATGGCATAGTCAGATTTCAGTACAGGTTCAAGAAGAAATCTTGACTTTATGCATCAGGTTTTGATGTATGGAAAATATGTTAGTTTCCTGTAGGACAATTCAACAGCAATGATGGAGAGCTAGAGAGAGCTCTTGCAACATCGCTGAAATGTCTGGTGACAAGACATAATCAGGGCATTGGGGAGGGAGGTCAACAGCCTGAAACTATTATCCAAGCAGGCACTCAATATAGTGCTGGCCAAGTAAAGTGCACATGAAGAAGTATGGGCTATGAATTAAGTTTTTAGGGTCTCCAATTCCCTTCTCACTAAGAACCTTCAAGTCAAGGGTCCAAAGTTGAATTGGCTCTGGCTATGGATTGGCAGTTCACTTAGACCACTGGAGAGCTGGGATTTATTTGCTTTAAAGTTTTCTCCAAGATATGTTTAATAGGCAGATGTAAACCTATATGTTCTCCTTCCAACAACTCTTGGATCTTTGTGTTCCTTGATGCTTGCACTGCTTTCCCAGGGTGTCTTTAGCAACATAATCTTTACTTTGCTGAAGGAGAAGGGCCTTTGGCTTGCATGCTTTCCCACCACCCTGTCAGTTATTACGTCTGTTTTCTTGAAATGTTTTGCTCCAGATTGTTTATTTATTATGGGCCTTGTGGTCAGCTGCAAACATAGTTTGCAGTTTTTTTGGTAACATTTATTGTTTTCATCTGATTAAAGAAAAATACATGCCAATGGTTGAAAAATTGAAAAATACAGGGAGGTATAAAAATGAAAATTCAAATTACTCATAATTCCATCATCCAGAGTTAATTACTACTGACATTTTGGAATATTTTCTCTCAAGCTTTTTTTAATGCATATATATATGCATATATAATAGTGTGCATATATATATATAGAGAGAGAGAGAGAGAAAGAGAGAGCAAGCATGTCTTCATGTCTTTGTAAACAAAAATTTAATGGCTATGTAATTTTGGTTGATTCTGATTTTTTTTCCATTTTAACTAACATGGGTACCTAAATCTTTTTTTTTTTTAAAGATTTTATTTATTTATTTGACAGAGAGAGAGATAGCGAGAGCAGGAACACAAGCAGGGGGAGTGGGAGAGGGAGAAGCAGGCTTCCTGCCAAGCAGGGAGCCCGATGTGGGACTTGATCCTAGGACCCTGGGATTATGACCTGAGCCGAAGGCAGATGCTTAACGACTGAGCCACCCAGGCACCCGGGTACCTAAATCTTTATCCATATTTCTTTAAAAATAGTTTTCCATAAAAAGAATTATAAATATTTTTTATGACTACTGATACAAATATACCAATTTAAAGCTCCAAAAGCAAGATAATGCTAGTGTTGTTTCACTATATCTTACTATGATTGTATATTATTAATTTCAATTTGATAATTTAGTAGACCAAAAATGGTTTTATTCTTTTTTTAAACCCTATTTTTGAATTACTAGTGAATTTTATAACCTTTAATAGAGAAGTGATTCCAGAAGTCTTGGTCCTTAATTTTCTGTACTTACCTTTATTTATATTCCACTGATGTTGAGTTCCTGGTTTCCCTAAGTAGTGCCTCTGCACCTTTTTTTTGATCCATAAGATGTGTTAACTCTCTGCACTATATGTTTTCTCTTCACTCAACGATCATGCAGTCATGACATGTTTATTGAGAATCTACCATATTTTAGGCTTCTGAATCTAGAGATAGAAAGATGAAAATAGAGGGTCCCTGACCTCTAGAATCTCATAGTATAGAGACAACACACACATATAACCTGAGAAATAAAATACAGTGTTTCAATGCCATGCAGTTGACAATACCTAGTCATTTTCTTTAGAAAGCTTAGACTCTTATTGGCTATACAAAACAGTATAAAAGTTATTATAATATTACAATATAGTAAGTCAGGAGCAGCTTAAAATAGTGGCTAAAGACATGCCTCTGAAGCCACTGTCTGGGTTACATTCTGACTTAATCACTAACTGACTGTACTCTGTGAATATGGGCAGGCAAATAAGCCATTTTGTTCTTCAGTTTCCTCATTAGGAAAATAGAGGCAATAACAAGGTTGTTTCATAGATTCATTCAAAGGATTAGAACAAGACCTAGTATGTAGTGAGTGATCAATACATGTTTCATTTTATTTTAAGAGATATGATATGGAAAGCACAGTTTGTGGTATTGGAATGTGTAAGAGGGGCTTTTTATTTACACTTACAGAGCAGGAGTGGGGGTGTGTGTGTCAAGGAAGCTCCTTGGAGAAAGAAGTAGTTACCTGAAATCTGAAAAATGAGTAGGCAGTATGACACCTTTGGGAAAGTGCAATGGAGTTTGTAAGTATGTGAGAGTGTAGTTTCCATGAAGGGGGAACAACATGTGTAAAGTCTAAGAAAAAAGAGAATGAATGGCTTTCAAAGAACTAGACGAAGTTCAGTGTGATTGGAATATAGAGTTTGAGGGTCTTTAAGTTGTCTATTGTTTAAAAAACCACCTCCGAATTCAGTGTCTTTAAAATATAATGGTTAGGAGAACAACAATTCAAATAACTGTGAAATTTTCATCAGAAACCATAAAGACTAGAAAGGAGTGAAACAACCTGTTTAAAGTGATGACAGAAAAGAACTATCAACCCAGAATTCAACTTCTGGCAAAAATAACTTCCAGGAATGAAAATGAAATAAAAGCTTTCTCAGACAAAGGAAAATGGAGAGAATTTGTCACCAGCATACCTACTCTAAAATAAATGTTAAAGTAAGTTCTTCAGGATGAAGGAGAATTAACACCAGAAACTTGAAACTTCAGGAATGAAGGAAGAATAAGAGAAATGGTAAATAGCTGGGTAAACATAAAAGACTTTTTTTCTGATCTTAAAATTCTTTAAAAATTTGTATGACTATTGAAAGGAAAATTTATAACATTGCCTGATGAGATTTTCAGTATATGTAGATGTAATACACATGACAACTATAACATGGAAGAGGAAAGTAAAGGTATCTATTTAGTTTGTATGGCTTACAGATGTTACTGGAAGTGGTAAAATACTAACTCTGAGCATCTTGTGAAAGATTATTAGTGAATATTGTGATTTCTAAAACAATGATACAGAGGTATGTCCAGGAAGCCAATAAAGAAATTAAAATAAAGTAATAAAAGTATTCAAATAATTTTAAAAAAGGACAAGAGAGGTGAAAAAAGAACAACAACAACAAGAAAAGAGGGGACTAACAGCAAACAATAAAATAGCAGACATAAATCTGACCATATCAAGAATGGCATTAAATCTAAATCAGTTAAAGGACAGAGATGTATTTTTTTTAAAAAGACACAATTATATGTGATCTGCAAGAAATTAACTTTAAATATAAAAATATAGATAAGTGAAAAGTAAAATGATAGAAAATACATGTTATGTAAACACTGATAAAAAAAAAGTTGAAGTGACTATATTAATATCAAAGTAGACTTTTGAAGAAGGAAAATTGCTAGGGATAAAAAGGAATATTTCATAATGAAAAAGAGGTCAAGTCATTAAGAAGACATAACAATCCTAAACATGAACACACCAGAGTTTTAAAATACATGAAGAAAAAACAGATAGAACTACAGGAGAGATAGAAAAATTCTCAATTATGGGAATCTTTAATATTTTTTATCAATAATTAATAAAACAATTAGAAAGAAAGTAGCAAGAATGTAGTCAACTTGAACAACATTATCAATCACTACAGACCCTACAAGCATTAAAAGAATAATAACAATGCTATACCTATAAATCTGATATCTTAGATGAAATGAACCAATTCCTTGAAAAACACAAATTGCCAAAACTCATACAAGAAGAAATATAAAACACAAATAGTCCTATATCTATTTTAAAAATTGAATTTCTGAGTAAAACCTTCTAGGAAAGAAAACTCTAGGCCAGATGGTTTCACTGGCAAATTTTACCAAACATCTTAAGAGAAGATAATACCAGAAAAATCAAAGATAATGGAATACTTCTCAACTTCTTTTATGTGGCTACTGTTACTCTAATACCAAGATCAAACAAAAACACAAGAAAAGAAAAACTATAGGCCAACATCCCTCATGAACATAGGTGCAAAAATCCTCAACAAAATATTTAACACATCAAATCCAGCTATATCTTTAAAAAATGGTTATTGGAGTTTGTCCAGTGGTGTGCTATTAAAAAACCATTTTTTGTTGGGCGCCTGGGTGGCTCAGTTGGTTAAGCGACTGCCTTCGGCTCAGGTCATGATCCTGGAGTCCCTGGATCGAGTCCCACATCGGGCTCCCTGCTCGGCGGGGAGTCTGCTTCTCCCTCTAACCCTACCCCCTCTTGCGCTCTCTCTCACTCTCTCCCTCTCTCAAATAAATAAAATAAAATCTTAAAAAAAAACCAAACAAACCATTTTTTGTTGATGCAAAAGTTGGCGCTTCATCCTTTTTGATGGCTGAGTAATATTCCATTGTATATAAGGACCACATCTTTATCCATTCATATATTGAAGGGCATCTTGGCTCTTTCCACAGTTGTGGACTATTGTGGACATTGCCACTATGAACATTGGGGTGCATGTGGCCCTTCTTTTCGCTACATCTGTATCTTTGGGGTAAATACCCAGTAGCGCAATTGCTGGGTCATATTTTTATTTTTTAATTTTTTAAGGAACTATTTTTAGTTCTATTTTTATTTTTTTTTCTATTTTATTTTTTATTCTATTTTTAATTTTTTGAGGAACCTCCATACTGTTTTCCAAAGTGGCTGTACCAACGTGCAATCTCATCAACAGTGTAAGAGGGTTCCTCTTTCTCCACAACCTCTCCAACATTTGTTTTTTCTTGCCTTGTCAATTTTTGCCATTCTAACTGGTGTAAGGTGGTATCTCAATGTGGTTTTGATTTGAATTTCCCTGATGGCAACTTTTGCATCAACATGGATGGAACTGGAGGAGATTATGCTAAGTGAAATAAGTCAAGCAGAGAAAGTCAATTATCATACAGTTTCACTTATTTGTGGAACATAAGGAATAGCATGGAGGACATTAGGAGAAGGAAGGGAAAAATGAATGGGGGGAAATTGGAGGAGGAGACGAACCATGAGAGACTATGGACTCTGAGAAACAAACTGAGGGTTTTAGAGGGGAGGGGGGTTGGGGGGATGGGATAGCCTGGTGGTGGGTATTAAGAAGGGCATCTATTGCTTGGAGCACTGGGTGTTATACACAAACAATGAATCATGGAACACTACATCAAAAACTAAAGATGTACTGTATGGTGACATAACACAATAAAAAAATAAAAGTAAATAAAATCTGTCTAGCTTTCACATGGCAAACAAACAAACAAAAACATTCTTTGGACAGAAAAACTGATTTGTATTATTTTCCAATTTCCATGTCAATTTCCATATTTTCACCATAGCAAATATTAAGCTACCCATGTGAAGCTACTAATCCCAGAACTGGAAAAACATGTACACAATCAGTTCTCATGAGCCATTGGAAGTTGGCTTCATAACCTGTGTTTCAAAATTTGGTCTTATCATAAGGAAAATGGGAAACATTTGAAGCTTTTAAGCAATAAGAGATTTGTGCCTTAGAATAATCCTTCTTGCTTCAGACTAGAAAAACTGGATCAGAAGTGGGCAAGGTTGGAGCCAGAATGACCACTTATGAATTGCTCATTAGCATTCCTAAGAGATGGTCATGGGCTAGAGCTGGGTTGTGGAGGATAGGATGGAGAAAATGGACACTTGTGACTATTTTTAAGATGTAAGCTCAGTGAAGCATCAAATTGGCTGTAGGGTGTAAGGCAAAATAGAGGAGTCATACATCCCACCTAGGAAGGTCCTTGTCATTATTTTTGACAAGCAGGGGCACACACTCTTCATGGAACCATTTTCTTTTTCTGCAATTCCTCAGTTCCATGACAATGGGTAGTTGTTAATCTATGGAACACTGGTATTTTTAAAAGTTGGGAGGATGGGTTAGCCTGGTGATGGATATTAAAGAGGGCACATTCTGCATGGAGCACTGGGTGTTATACACAAACAATGAATCATGGAACACTACATCAAAAACTAGTGATGTAATGTATGGTGATGAACATAACATAATAATAAAAAAATTAAAAATTAAAAAAAATAAAATAAAAGGATTCACAGGGGGAAAAAAAAAAGTTTTACTCAAAATGAAGCTCCAGCCCTTCATGCTCTTTCAGTTAGTTGCATCTCTAAGGTTCACTATCGAATGCCTTCTTGCACCATGCACTATTCTAGGTATTTGGGATATAATATTGAATGAAAATATATCCCTGTCTTTGTGGAACTTATATTCTAGCTGTGGGGTGAAGGGAAGGCAGAAGATAGAGATTAAACATAATATGAAAGTAAGTGATATAAAATGGCAGAAAGTAGAGTATTTTATAAAACAAAAATGTGGAGCAGGGTAAGGAAAATACAGGAGTGATGCTGAGCAGGATTGTAGAATTAAATATGGTGGTTATAGATAGACCCATTTAAGCAGTAACACTTGAACACAATCTTGGGGAGATGGAAAAGCTACCAGCAGTGACTTTATTCCTGTCATTGAGATCAAATATGTCCTCTCCCATGGTATACTTGTCTCAACTACATTTCTGTAGTGATGTGCTGTGTTACAAAGTCAAAATTCTTTCCTGACTCTCCCAGTTTTCTGTGACCTACTAGGAAGGCAGGGTTAGGTGAACATTCTCTGTTTCTTTGGTATTCTGAGCACCCCTTGACAACAGAACTGCCCCAGAGAGTCACAAATGCCTCTTTCCTTGGCTGTTTTTCCCATTGGACTGAGAACTCCTGAGGGATTTTGACTGTCCGATTTCATTTTGTATTCCAGTGCCTGTAGCACACCTGGCATACAGGAGGTACCCAAAATAAGATGCCTTTAAAGAATTGATGAATAGAATATTCTAAGGAGTTTCTCATTGATAAGTAATGTGAGGATTTGAAATGAACTCTAATCATAGGATTTGATAGGAAGTGATAAGTTTGTCTAATTTCATTATCATCTCTTTGTCTCCTTCATGTGTTTTTGTCCCTTCTGTATAAGCAGCTATGAAACTGCAGATCAGAAATAGTATTCAAGTATATCCCTGTGTATAAAAAGCCCATTGTTGTGTGTGTGTTTGTATTATCAAACTAATACTAGATATACAATTTCTTTGGCAAGAAAGAGAAGGAGTGTAATAGTTCTATCTGGGTACCAAAGTTCTAGACAGCTTATCAATGCTTAGTTAGATAGACCAGCCAGAAGTTAGAAACATTTTAAAACATATTTTTTTTTTTAGAGAGAGAGAGCATTCATGAATGGGATGCAGGGGTAGAGGGAGAGAGAGAGAGAGAATCTTAAGCAGGCTCCATGCCCAGTGTGGAGCCTGACATGGGGCCTGATCTCATGACCCTGAGAGCATGACCTTAGCCAAAGAGTCAGATACTTAATTGACTGAGCCACCCAGGTGCCCCTAGAAACATTTTAAAACTAAAGTAGACAGTGATTTTTTTTTATTTGTTTATTTTGTGTCTTCTTTTTGAAGGGGAGGGAAAGGAGTAAAGAACTTTTTAGCAATGACTGAACTGCTTGAACTACTTAAGATATATAGGGTTCATCTTTGTGTTTTGACCTTCAAAAATAGAAATTTAATGGTGCTATCAAATGACAAAACCCACACACATACACCCATGCACACAAGTCCTAATGAGGACTGGGGAAGAAAATGTAAAGACAGGACAACTTGAATGGTGGCTGCCACAAGTACATATACTGAGCAGAGCAACTGGTTGAGTGTGGATTTGATATCTCTTAACAGAGCATTTTATAGGTCTTGAGAAAGCATGCCTGAAGCATCCATGAGAGGCCAAGAAAACATTTATCTTGGAGGAGGAGATTGTATGCTCTGAGCAGCCCTAGTCTTGTCAGAGTTTCAAATGAATGAAAGAAGTGTGGATGAATAAGGGAGATCTTGGAGTTCCACATAAAATAATTCTTCTGAGTAATGGTCTGAGGAATTAGTTCCAAGATGAATGGCGGAATATTGGTTCTTGGTATCTTAATGGAGTTTCCACATCAACACTGTTCCAGCAATCAAGATATCCATTCATTCAGTCAAGTGGCCTTCACTGACTCCTCTGTATTACCACGCACTAGAAACTGGGAAACACGGAAGTGCATAAGACCCCTTTTTGTCCTCTTGGAACTCATAGTATACCAATGAATTACAATATAATGTACAAAATGCCAGGATGTGAGTATGAACATAGTGCTTTGGGATTGCCAGAAGTGGTAACCACCTTTGGCTGTAGGATCCAGGGAAGACTTCAGGGAGGGAGAAGTACATTGATCTGTGTCTTGAAGGAGGAGCGGGCATTGGCCAAGTAAAAAATGGCAAGAGGGTTGGGAAGGGCATTCTAGACTGAAGCAGCCTACCCAGGACACAAAATGGTGAAAAGTCCTACCCTGATCAAAGAGTGATATGACAGTAATAATGTCTTAAGACAAAATGTGTGAGGAAAGTCAGGAAGGGAAAAAGGAGATGATGAAAGAACAGTGGAATTCCAGGTCCAAGGGGATGGATAGTATGATTGAGGAAGTCTTGTTGTACCACCAAGGTATCTGGAGTCTGAAAAGCTTTAGGGGCATTTGCATAATTATCCCAATACTTGTCATTTATTAAGTACTTAGTTTTCTAAGCTAGGCCAGATTTAGACATGAAGGTAGAAGAGTGGATGCAGACATAGGAAAAGGAGGGTACCAGATATTGTGATGCCCACAACGTGAAAGGTATTTGCAGAAGGGGTGGTACAGGCATAGGATTATCAGTATTGCCCTCATGAGTAGGAAGTATATGGGTTAACAAAGCAGAATGGAAAGCAGAAGTCATTAGTGGGCAGTTTTAAAGAATGAGACTGGAGTTTGACTCCTGTGAGATTTAAAATTCTAACCCCTTAGCCCTGACAGGGGAGTAAGTTCCTGTTCCTTTTAAAAGGTCAGTCCCTAGCATCTGGTACCTGACAATTAGAACTCTTCAACCCTAATGGGGGCAGAGGGAGGTGGAGGTAAGAAAACTATGACCAATAAATGGAAAATTCTCTGATTCTCCCATTGGCATATTGTATTCTTTGCTACAGATCTCAAGATTTATGCCTCCCAATAGTGCCAAAAACCAGTCTTGTGTGTTGTGTGTCCCCGCCTACCTTCCTCCCATTTCCCCAGAAGGAAAGTGGGAGGATGGAAATAATTTAGAACAGTGCTTCTTCCACTGTGGTCAGAGGACTGTGGGAATGCTATGGAATTTTTAATTGTTTTCTTCCTTCAAGCATTACCTTGAAAAAAAGTGATTTTACCAGTTAAAAAGAAAATGATCATTTTTTCACTGACAAATTAAAAGTATGTGCATGAAATGAGTTTTCTTTCCTTTTTTTAAAATTTAAATTCAATTAGCCAATGTATGGTACAACTTTAGTTTTTGATATAATATTCAATGATTCATTAGTTGCATATAACAACCAGGGCTCATCACATCACATGTCCTCCTTATTGCCCATCACCGAGTTACCCCATATCCCCACTCACCTCCCTTTCTGTAACCTTCCGTTTGTTTCCCAGAGTCAAGAGTTTCATATGGTTTGTCTCCCTCTCTTCTTTCTTCCCCTTCAGTTTTCCCTCCCTTCCCCTATTGTCCTCTGCACTATTCCTTATGTTCCACATATGAGTGAAACCGTATGATAACTCTTTCTCTGATTGACTTCTTTTTTTTTTTAAGATTTATTTATTTGAGAGAGAGAGAGTATGTATGCATGAGCAATGGAGATGGGCAAAGGGACAGGGAGAGAGAAATTCAAGCAGACTGACCTGAGTGCAGGCCTGACTTGGGGCTCCATCTCACAACCCTGAGATCAGTCATGAGCTGAAACCAAGAGTCAGATGCTTTAACCTACTGCACCACCCAGGCACTCTGTGAAATGAGTTTCCTTAAGTCAGAATTTTGAAAACTCAAGTCTGTAGATTCTGAGGATGCTAAAATAAATAAATCCGTGGGTATCGGAAGTAATTCTTTCCCTTAAAAGAGAAGTCAGCAAACTAAGGCCTGCAGGCTACATCCCACTCTCTACCTGCTTTTGTAAATTCAGTTTTACTGGAGCTTAGCTACAACCCAATTATTTATGTATTTTCTGTGGTAACTTTCTGGGTACAAAGATAGAGTAATCTCAGAGAATGTATAGCCCACAAAGCCTAAAAGCTTTACTACTTGGCCTTTTATAGACAAATTAGCCTATCCCTGCTTTCAAAGATGCTTTATATCACTGAGATTTAAGATACACTGATCCAGGCATCAGATGCTTATTAACTAATTGGGGTTAGAGTTATGTGGTTCTGGCATCTGGCATTCTGTGCACAGGCTTTGGACCCTACAGATCTTGTTTCGCATCCAGACTCTACCATTTATTAGCCTTCTGACCTCTGCTTTTTTACCTATAAAATGGATGAAATGAGGTATCTACTTCACACTAAAAGCCCATGCTTAATCACTTACTCACATGCTTACCCACTCAAGTTTGGATATTTGGGAATTGGTTCCTGGACAGAGGAGTTCCAGTTGGCTGCATAGGCTTTTTCTGACCTTGAAACAAAGCAACCTGCACTTTACAAAGTCAATGGACTCTACTAAAGCCCAATGGCAAGATTTTACTGTTTTTAGTATGCCTGGGGCACATAGAAAGAACTCAAGAATGGAAAATTACAGGTTTATCTGTTACTATTGTTGTCTCCAAGACCTGCTTCTGTTTCGTACAGAAATCCCTTACTACCTGAAATCTCATTACTCAAATATTTACCAAAAAAACCCCACCAGCATATATATATATATGCTAGCAAAATTGCTTGTCACCTATGATTATAGATTAATAGCATCGCAATTTTTTGCTGTTGCCTCTCAGTTGCTCTAATAAAATTGCATCTCATTATTTCAACATGTTATGTATTATCACTATCATCTTCCCCACATTAAGTGATGATGTCTCCTCAGAAAATGGAAAACCTGTAAAGAAAGTTGGTAGGTCTGAGATGCTTTGGAAAGTCCATTCACTGGAAGAAAGATTGGAAAGTATAAAGTACAACTAAGAAATGTGACTGCATAAAAAATACATTTATCATAATTTTGTCTATATCTACTATGAATACCTTTTTTTATGTGGGAGGATATAAAAAGTTATTAAAGTACTTTTGGTTTATCATGAGAAATCTTATTGGACTACAATATGGATGCTTAGTGATATTTAGAGATGTCTGGGGGCTAAAGGACACAACTGTATTATTATTATTACTACTATTATTATTATTATTATTATTTTAAAAATAAGGGACTATGGGTTCCCATTATCTGAACATTTGTTATCCAACAGGTTTTTAGGAGTGGATTAAATTCAGGTAAAGAGGCAGGCTTATACTATCCTCTGGGCAATTTAACTCCTATCTTGTTCCCACGTGTAAGCCTTTCCCTTGCTAACCTATCCATGCTGCAAGCTTTGCATTGTTTTGCCAATCACCTCCCAAGACCTAGAGTCATCATCTATGGTGGTGGGTGGGCCTCTGCTCTCCAGGTGCCAGCTGTTTCTATTTGCCTGGGTTTCCTGGCATAGCCTGCTCTTGTATTCTGCTAATTCTTCTCCTTTCCTCTTCCAAATGTGTCTCCTTTGAAGCTGTGCGTGCCTAGGCAGAAGTCCCATCCTTTAGTCAAGCAAGTTCAAATATGCATTCTTGCCTGTTCCCAACATTCCCTTTCAATATGTTCTTTCCATGGGTCAGGACATGCTGTGCTCTACCATGGACTTCTCTGGTGTCCATTGTTTTACTGACCTACCACCTGTTGTCTGCTGTCATTCCTTCAAGGTGCTGTTGTTCTACACATGGATCTGAACTCCCTCACAGGTCCTATGTCTGGGCCTGCTTTCCTACCTTTACTCCTCCCAGGTGATGGTTCTGATTCCAGATCCCTGCTTTCCCAACTATCTACATCACCAACTGCAATGAGCAGAGCAATGCCTAATCATCAGACACAAACCAGGCTACCTTTTTGGGATCTGTTCGCTTTTGCTGTCCTTTGTTGGTTCATTTTACTTTTATTTATTTATTTTTGTTGGTTCATTTTAAACTGATTTGTCCAATATAAAATGTTGGATAGAGAAACAGGGGTAGCTTGTGGGTAACATGATACAATGTGACACAAGCTCTATTTTCTGTAATTATAAGCCATATGCAATGACCTCAGTCATGGACCCCAATCATACAAAGCCTCTGTGAGATCTAACTTTCTATTTCTACTCACTAGATGTGTGACCTGTCTGAGCCTCAGTTTCCTTTTTCATGAAGTAAGGGAGATAATGCCTACTTTAAAAGGCTGTTACAAAGATGTAAAGAACCTAATATATTGTTTTGACCCAGTGATTGAGCCAGTGATTGCACAATGCCAAGTAATTGTGTCTCTGCCTTTCGCGGGCCCCAGGATTTTTTTTTTTTTTTTTTTGCAGAGTTTACTTCCTACAACTGCAATTGGCCCCAGATGTGCAGAGGTGCCCAGTTATTCTACTTTGGAGTTCCAGAAATGAGACAGTGGAGCACCAAGATGTATCTAAACTAGAGCTTATTCAGATGTAAAAAAGATCATACCTGTCCCCCCTTATCCGGGTTCCTTTCCTCCCTTCTGTTCTCCCCACTGGTCTCTCTTTTGCCAGTGTTGAATGGTCTTATGGCTTGAAGCAAACACTTTGTTCCAGACTTAGCTTTGCAATATCTCTTTAACTGTTTCCTGCTTGGCCATCTTACCTTTCAAGCTAGAAAGGATTCCTTTGCCCTTTCACATAGGAAAGAAAACATGAAAGAATACCAGAATTAAAGTCAGAAAACTGAAATCAGTACAGTATCTACTCCTTTACCAGTTGAGTGATCCTGGGAAGTAATTTTATCCTCTGCATGTTATTTTCCTTGACTCCCAGATTTTGAAAGTTGAAAAACGCTATACAACTATTTACTAAAAGTTATTTCTCTTAATTGGTTTCAGAGCCTTGCATGGTCCTTAAAAATGGATAGAAACACAATAATATACTTGTTGGTGGATGAATTGAAGAAAACCTATGATGTTCTAATTCACCTGAAGTAATTCAAGTTGGATTCCCCAAATTAATGGGTTGACTGGAGATGGAGGCTAATGCATGAGAAATATCTCAAATTCAAGGACCCCTGTCTTTTCATCTCAAAGTTTGGTTCCTTTCTTCCCGGTCCACACACACCTTCCTAAAAGTGAATGAGGCCTTTAGAAACTTTATTCTTTCCTTCTCCTGGTAGCTGTTCACCACTTGATGTTTTAGCACTCTGAAGCCTGAAGCGTTGGGAATGGTTTTCCAAGTGGCATGGACCAAGTGAGCCTTTTCAGTGAGCTCAGTGGGTGAAAATTCCATCTGCCTTTTGTCTTTGCGTGAGAGAGTCCCTAAGTGACTGACCTCTCCAGAGGAGCTACACCCCTCTCCCAGAGCCCACATCATTCCTGTCTAGCTTACAGCTCACTCTGCATCCACTCTGCCTCCTTCCTCATCAATTCCCCCAATCTTTCTCCACTTACTGCTGCACTGGTGGTCTGGACTGTGTGGCCCAGATGTTTTCCCCAAGCAATTAGAAGATTACTTTTCAAGTGTCTTCATAGAGCAGATGTTCCCATTTATGCCCCGCCCCCTGCACCTCCAATTGCTGAAAACTTTCTCTGCCCCAGAGAGCACATCGTGTTGCTGCTGTGTGTTTGATCAGGAGAGTACAGAGCAGGAACAAGAGAATAGCACACTAACGACTGTTTGGCAGGCGAGCTTCTGGGTGTGTGTGTGTTCCTTCTCCCTTTGTTCCCATTACAGTTGTGAGCAGATGTTCTCAACTGGCCCATTGGCTGCTCTTTCTCTGGCCCCTTACACCAGTGCTTCATCCCATTCTCCTGCTTCAGGCTAATCACAATTTGCCCAAGACTATAGTATCTTTCTTTGCTTAGATACACCCCTATTCCCTTTACTTCATCTGGAGTTTTGCTTGCTCAGCCTGGGAAATCTCTATTAGATAAAGGAATTTGCTCCTAAGTCTAGGGTTCAGTTACAGGTTGCTCCTTACCCTTTGATTCACTTGAGTCTATTATTTTATCTACCCTCTGCTTCCCTCCCCAATCCACCTTTCCTTCCAAATTTCAGCCCCACTGAACTATTACAGATCAGCCATGCTCTCTCTCAGCTCTAATTAGGCCTTTATGTGTGCCTTCTCTTCCTTCTGGAGCATTCTCCCTTTTCTTTCCTCTTTTGCTTGGTGAATTCTTGCTCATCCTTTAGCTCTTTGCTTAAGCATGACTTTCTCTCTGACCTCTGCCTGCCAAGCATAAGCTTCCATAAAGCTCCTGTGTTAATTCCAACCCAGCCCTTATTTATCTATACTATAATTCTTATTTGTTTATCATTTTGTCATTAACTTATTTTGCAAATTTGAGCAAGTATGTTTCCACAGTATCAAACAAAAGGGTTAGAATAGACTCAGATTCCTCTCTCTCTACCTTCTTTTGACAGTGTTCACTGAGCATCTAGACTGTGTTAAACACTCTGTTAGATCTTGGAGTCATAAAGACTAGGCAGGAATTGTCTTTGCCCTAAACTAGGCAAGTCCTATATGCAGACTTCCAAAGTAGTATAATGATTATACTGGTGAGATATCCAAGACCACATGGAAAATTGACACACAATTAAAGTAACAAACCCTGAAGACAGAATTCAGAAAGAATACAGCAAAGCTAGTTTGGAAAACAAATTGTAAGTAAGAAATGGTTTAGAGCAGAGATTGGCAAACCACTGCTCACCAGCCAAATTAGAGCCTGCTGCATGCTTTATAAATAAGGCTTTATTGAAACATAGGCATGTCCATTAATTTACATATTATTTATGACTTCCTTCACAATGGCAGAGTTGAGTAGTTGTGGTATGTCCTCAAAGTCTAGTATACTTACTGTCTGGCTTTTTATAGAGAAAGTGTGCTGACCCTTGGTCTAGAGCATTAATAATAAAAGTGGCCAAGAAAATTTTAGAAAAAAATCAAAAAGGGTGAAATCCCTCAAACAAATTTTAAAATGTATTATAGAGCTACTACTATAATCAAAATAGTATAATATTGATTTGCCAAAAGGTGAATGGCTCACTGGGAAGATAAAAATAAATTGTTTATAAAAGAATTTAATATATGATGAAGATGACATTTCAGTTCTATTGGGAACATAATTTATTTAGTAAATAATGTCAGAAAAATTAGCTATTCACTTGGAAAAAAATATTTCCACTAGATTTTTAACATTCCTAACCTACCTCCTCCTCTCCCCCAAATAAGCAATGTTTCATTGTTTTGCAGTCGATAGTTATCTCTTTTCTTATCATTGTTTCTTGTTTTCCACTCTTTTCTAGGTTCAGTTTTTTTATTACTATGTTATAGCCTTTAGCAATTCTGTTCAGGGGTGTGACTAGTGAATTTTCTGTTTTTACATGTAAAAAAAAAAATCTTTATTTTACCCATAGTCTTGAATGGTAGCTTAGCTAATTATAGAGTTCTGCTCTCACAGATCATTTTCCTCATCACTTTAAAGACATTATTTCATTGTCTTCTGACAAATTTTAATGCTGACAAGAAATTTTCTATAGATCTAATTATGGAACTCATTCATCTGTAGAAAAACTATCTTTTGGTGTTTCTATCTTTTAATACATTTTCTTTGTCTTTGACACTCTGCAGTCTCCCATAGTGTGGTGAGATGAATATTTTATGCCTTTCTTCAATTTTAGAAAATTCTTAGTCATTATTACTTTGATGACCACCTCTTGCCCATTTCCCCAGTTCTCTTCCTACCGAGCTCTTTTAGACATTTGAGTTCCATACTCTTTGTTTCGTATATTTTAATAGCACTTACATATTTCCCAACTCTGGATGATTTGATCAGACCTGTTTTCCAGTTTGCTAGCACTGTTTTCATCTGTGTCCACTCTGTACTCTTGCTTAACCATCCATTTTGTGGGGGGAAGTGTGTTTAATTTCAACGACATTTTCCATTTTAAAAATTTATATGTTTCCAGAGAATGAGAAGACAAGCCACAGGCTGGGAAAAAATATTTGGAAGACATATCATTAAAAAAAAAAAAGCCCCGTTATTTAAAATGTACAAAGAACTATTAAAACTCAACAATAAGAAAACAAACAATCTGAGTTAAAAATGGGCAAAAGACCTGAACAGACATCTCACCAAAGAAGATGTAAAGATAAGAAATGAGTATATTATAAGATGCTCCACATCACAAATCATCAAGGAAATGTGAATTAAAGCAACAATAAGATGCTTCTATGTAACTATTAGAATGGCCAAAATCCAGAATACTGACAACATCAAATGTTAGCAAGGATATGGAGCAACAGAAACTGCATTCATCTTCGATGGGAATGAGAAACTGTACAGCCACTTTGGGAGACAGTTTGGCAGTTTCATAGAAAACTACAAATACTCTTGCTATATAATCTGGCAATTGAGTGCCTTGATCTTTACCCGAATAAGTTGAAAACTTGTGTCCACACAACAACCTGCACACAGATATTCATACAAACTATTCACAGTTGCCAAAATTTAAAGCAACCAAGATGTCCTTCAGTAGGTGAATAGATAAATAAACTGGTACTTTCAGACAATGGAACAGAATGAGAGAGGATACTTGCAAATGACATATCTGATAAGGGGTTAGTATCCAAAATACATAAAGAACTTATAAAACTCAGCACCTGAAAAATCAATAATCCAATTAAAATTGGGCAGAAGACATGAATAGACATTTTTCCAAAGAAGACATACAGATGGCCAACAGACACATGAAAAGAAGCTTAACATCACTCATAATCAGGGAAATACATATCAAAACTACAATGACTCATACCTGTCAGAATGGCTAAAATCAACAACACAAGAAACAATAGGTGTTGGTGAGGATATGGAGAAAGGGGAACACTCTTGTACTGTTGGTGGGACTACAAACTGGTACAGCCACTATGGAAAACAGTATGGAAGTTCCTCAAAAAATTAAAAATGAACTACCCTATGATCTAGCAATCACACTACAAAGAATACAAAAATATTTATTCAAGGGATACATGCACCCTGATGTTTATAGAAGCATTATTTACAATAGTCAAACTAAGGAAATAGGCCAAGTGTCCACCGACTGATGAATGGATAAAGAAGAGGTGGTGTATATATATATATATACTCCATTGCATATATACATATATATATATATATATGTATATATGCAATGGAGTATTATTCGGCCATCAAAAAGAATGAAATCTTGCCATTTATAATGACATGGATAGAGCTAGAGGGTAATGTGCTAAGCGAAATAAGTCAGTCAGACAAAGATAAATACCATATGATTTCACACATATGTGGAACTTAAGACACAAAGCAAATAAGCATAGGGAAAAAAGAGAGGAAAACCAAGAAACAGACTCTTAACTACAGACAACAAACTTGATGGTTACCAGAGGGAAGTGGATGGGGGGATGGGTTAAATAGGTGATGGGGATTAAGGAGTGCACTTGCTGTGATGAGCATCTGGTGATGTATGGAAGTGTTGAATCACTATATTGTACACCTGAAACTAATATTAAACTGTATGTTAACTGACTAGAATTTAAATAAGAACTGAAAAAAAAGAAAAAAAGAAATGAGTCAGGAAGAGACATGGAGGAAACTCAAATGCATATTACTAAGTGAAAGAAGCAATCTGAAAAGGCTACAAACTATATGATTCTAATTATATGACATTTTGGAAAAGGTAAAACTATGGAGACCGTAAAAAGAAAAATGATTGCTAAAAGTTGGGGGGAAGGAGGGATTAATAGGTGAAACACAGAGGAATTTTAGGGCAGCAAAACTGTTCTGTATGAGACACATAGATCAATGGAACAGAACAGAGAGCCCAGAAATGGACCCTCAAACTCTATGGTCAACTAATCTTCGACAAAGCAGGAAAGAATGTCCAGTGGAAAAAAGACAGTCTTTTCAACAAATGGTGTTGGGAAAATTGGACAGCCACATGCAGAAGAATGAAACTGGACCATTTCCTTACACCACCACAAAAATAGACTCAAAATGGTTGAAAGACCTAAATGTGAGACAGGAGTCCATCAACATCCTAAAGGAGAACACGGGCAGCAACCTCTTTGACCTCAGCCACAGCAACTTCTTCCTAGAAACATCACCAAAGGCAAGGGAAGCAAGGGAAAAAATGAATTATTGGTACGTCATCAAGATAAAAAGCTTTTGCACAGGAAAAGTAATAGTCAACAAAACCAAAAGACAACCGACAGAATGGGAGAAGATATTTGCAAATGACATATCAGATAAAGGGCTAGTATCCAAAATCTATAAAGAACTTATCAAACTCAACACCCAAAGAACAAATTATCCAATCAAGAAATGGGCAGAAGACATGAACAGACATTCTTCCAGAGAAGACATCCAAATGGCCAACAGACACATGAAAAAGTGCTCCATATCACTCGGCATCAGGGAAATCCAAATCAAAACCTCAATGAGATACCACCTCACACCAGTCAGAATGGCTAAAATTAACAAGTCAGGGAATGACAGATGTTGGCAGGGATGCGGAGAAAGGGGAACCCTCCTACACTGTTGGTGGGAATGCAAGATGGTGCAGCCACTCTGGAAAACAGTATGGAAGTTCCTCAAAAAGTTGAAAATAGAGCTACTGTATGACCCAGCAATTGCACTACTGGGTATTTACCCCAAAGATACAAATGTAGGGATCTGAAGGGATACGTGCACCCTGATGTTTATAGCAGCAATGTCCACAATAACCAAACTATGGAAAGAGCCAAGATGTCCATCGACAGATGAATGGATAAAGAAGATGTGGTATATATCTACAATGGAATATTATGCAGCCATCAAAAGGAATGAAAATTTTCCATTTGCAATGATGTGGATGGAACTGGAGGGTATTATGCTGAGCGAAATAAGTCAATCAGAGAAAGACATGTATCATATGACCTCACTGATATGAGGAATTCTTAATCTCAGGAAACAAACTGAGGGTTGCTGGAGTGGTGGGGGGTGGGTGGGATGGGGTGGCTGGGTGATGGACATTGGGGAGGGTATGTGCTATGGTGAGCACTGTGAATTGTGTAAGACTGTTGAATCACAGACCTGTACCTCTGAAACAAATAATACATTATATTTTAAAAAAAAGAAGAAGACAGTAGGAAGGGTAAAATGAAGGGGGGAAATCAGAGGGGGAGGCAAACCATGAGAAACTATGGACTCTGAGAAACAAACTGAGGGTTCTAGAGGGGAGGGGGGTGGGGGGATGGGTTAATTAAAGAGGGCATGTATTGAATGGAGCACTGGGTGTTATATGCAAACAATGAATCATGGAACACTACATCAAAAACTAATGATGTAATGTATGGTGATTAACATAACATAATAAATTTTTTTTAAAAAGCCACATATGTGCTTCCCTGTTGACAGAGTAGGAGTTCTAAAATGTGATTTGTAGGATCCCTATGTGGCTCAGTGGGTTAAGTGTCTACCTTCAGCTCAAGTCATAATCCCAGGGTCCCTGGATGGAGCCCAGCTTCCAGCTCCCTGCTCAGCAGGGAATCTGCTTCTCCCTCTCCCTCTGCCCCTCCTCCCTGCTTGTGCTCTCTCTCCCACTCTCTCAAATAAATAAAAAATCTTTATAAAAAACAAAACAAAACAAAACAAACTGTTCTGTATGATACTATAATGGAGAATACATGCCATCATATATTTTTCAAAACCCACAGAATGTACAACAGCAAGAAAGAACTCTAATTTAAATTATGGGTGATGATGTATCAGTGTAGGTTCATTGATTGTAACAAATGTACCATTCTGGTGCAGGATGTTGGTAGTGGGACAGGTTGTGTGGGCAGATGTCCATGGAACAAGAATTTTTATTTCACATCAAAAGGGATTTCAAAGTAGGCAGTATAGGGTGGTACAGCTACTCAAGAATTTCACCAATGATCCTGCTCTATTATGTCTACTCCACAAACGTTTGTCCTCATTTTCACAAGATAGGTGTGTGCCTCCAAGCATTGTGCATGCTTTCCAGACATAAAAAAGGGTGAAAGTCAATAAAGGTTTTCTTTCAGTGAGGGTTTGTCTTTTTATTGAGGGGAAACAAGAAAGTTTCCCCAGGAACTTCTGCTTTAATCTCATTGTCCAGGACTCTGTGTCACGTGGCTTGCTACAGCTGCAAGGAAAGCTGGGATAGTGGATATTTCTTTTTCTGGCATTTGTAGTAGAAGAAGAAAAGTAAAAGAGATTAGGAATAGATGTTAAGGAAGTCAATCTACAATATTTTCTACAGCTGTTTTATACATCATTAGGTTTCTTTATTTTTGAAATATTGATTTGTAGGTTCCTTTTGAGTGGGGAGTGTTTTCTTTCTCTGTGTATTCACCCCTCCTTATCAATGGCTCCATCTATTCCTCATCTCTTAACTTGAAGTAGGTCTATTAGTGATGGTGCAGGGTTTTGTGTTTGTGGTGTTATTATAATCTTTACCTATCATGACCAAGCTTGGATGATGTTTTTCATTTCTGGTAGTAAAGTTATGTCTATGCCCTCCTCTTCCCTTGGACCTCAATGTCCTCTAAGCTTAGTGCACTAGACAGAAGTTATTTGCAAAGTTTTTGGACAATTATTATGATAGGAAGACTCATTTTAATTCTTCATCTCACATGGTGCCTTTTTCTCCCCATCAACCCACAGGAGCCAAACTTCTGGACCCTGTTATTCTAGACCCAGAGCCCAGTATGTCTGTTTATTATTTAGTGTTTCTGTTCCAGTTCAAGTTCACTGAAATGTTTTTCTTGTTTTTTTTTTTTTTAAATAATAGTTCAGCTATGTCATTTTAGTTTTCTCCTCGTATACTTTGACCAGCATGTCTACATGTTTGAAACACATAGCAACATGTTAATGCATGAACTGACCAAGCCATATATGATTTTTTTCTTGATCACACATCTTTTTTGTATTGTTCTTTATTTGTCTGTGTGTGCAATTAATCTTCATAATACATTTTCAAGATTCTTAAAAGCACAGACAATGTCTTGTGTATCCCACAAGAGGCTTGGTAGAGGCTAGGGCTGAACTGTAAAGATAGATGTATGGAGGTACCAATCACTAGAGTTCTGGGTAGTAGAATCGGAGGAGATTATTTAAGGATCCAAAGATTCATATTAACTCTGCCTGGGATTTTAGAGAATTTCCAAGATACCCTAATAATCACCTGGCCTAGAGATTTATAGAAGCAGCTCTGGAATCAAACAGACCTGAGTTTAAAGTACAGTTCTACTATTATTAGCCATTGTGAACTTGGAAAAGTTCCTTAAATTCTCTAAACCTCTGATCCCTTTCCTAAAAAAAGTGGATGTAATAATAGTACTGACCTCATAAGATTCTGGCAGAAATAAATGAGACAACACACATAAAGCTCTTAGCATGGTGCCTGGCATATAGCCAACCAGTTATAGAGGTTACCTGCTATTATCACTTATAAATTTTCTGGCCACCCACAAAAAGGAAAACATTATTTTTGTTTTTATTTTTATTTATTTATTTATTTTCTAGACTAGAGATACATTATAACCAAAGTAAACATGGCTAACCCAAATAACCAACAAGCCAACCTTTTGTTGTAATCTGAGCCCACAGCACATGCCTTCTTTGTACTTTTGATCATTGACTACTAACTTTGTAACAGGATTTTCTGAGAATTGCTATCCAGTTAAGGTCAAATTCTAATCAGTGTTGTGCAATTAAGAAGTCCTGTGCTTATCAAATTGAGAGGGCCAGTTTTAATTTCTCTTAGTCTGTCAGTCATTGTACACTCTCCTCCCCCATTTCATCTTTGCCAATTCTCTGGTTTCTACCATTTTCTGTTCTGTTGTCATCCCCTGAAAACATCTGTCTGTCCAATTGAACAAATCTTCACTGAGTAGGAAAATGTTAACTGCACTGATGCTGAAGATGAATGTATTGCTCCTAACTGTGCTTCCCTTCTAAAGTGTCCAAAGCCCTAACTAATGGCTTCATGCACACTTCATACACTTGGATCCAATATGTACAGTAAGTGGTAAGACTTTATTCGACCATGAGATCACCCTGTAATCCTAAGCCATTTAAAAGAACATTATTATGTAATTTCCCTTTTAGATATCACAACAGCAATTTACTCAGAAACAGAAATGATCATTTGTTTCTTTTCCTCCCCACTGTAGTACCTGTTATCAAAGAATTACGGTAATTATGAAATAACTGAAAAGTTATTTCTATCAAGTGTGGTAATTAAGTAGGCAATCAAAATGAATCCTTTGGTGGGACTGTTTCATAGTTAAAATATCTGAAATGTTTTGAATTGATTTTTAGAGTAAAAAAAATCTAGCTGAACACACCATGAAGAGTTAAAATCATTTCACTTTTTTTTTTGACTGGTTTCTGCACATTTGACTTGGTTTGATCCTTTTGATTAGTTTTTACCATTTAAATCAGATGAGAAAGCCCCATCTTTCCTATTCTACCTGAACTCATTTCTACCCCCACAAAACTATATGGTGATTGTCCACATATGGACTAGATCTTTTAAAATGGTGCTACAGTCTCCTATAATCCCCTGTTCAGTGTATTTTTCAGATGTAAGTTTAATTTTCAACCTCTATTACACATTCAAGCAGATTTGATTGGAATCAATTTTTAAAGATTGAATATTGCTATTGGTGCTTGGTTTTGCTTGTTTTGTTTACTGACCTATAAGTAAATCTCAACTTTTAATGTACCTCAAAGTCACCCAAGAAATTTGTTAAAAAATGCACATTCCTGTCCCAGCCCTGGAAGTTCAGTAAACTTGGAAGCACCCCCAAGTGACTTTAATGCCTTTGCTCTTTGGGCAACATTTTGAAAAAAAAACATTTTTGATGGTGAAGGCATGAAATAGCAACTGGCCTGTGACCACACCCTTCTTAATGGAAGGAAGAACTTACAGAAGTTCTTCTGTAAAGGACCAGCTAGTAAATATTTTAGTGGGCCATTATACTCATCTCTGCTGCTGCAGTGGGAAAGCAGCCACCAACAGTATGTAAATGAGCAGGCATGGCTATGAGCTGCTAAGCTTTATTTATGGATACTGAAGTTTGAATTTCATGTAATTTTTATGTATCACAAAATATTATTCTTTTTTATTATTTTTCAGCTATTTAAAAATGGAAAGACCATTCTTAGCTCTAAGGCTTATGCAAACACAGCAGTGAGCCAATTTGGCCTGTGAACGGTAGTTGGTCAACCCCTGTTCTAGAGAATGGGCCAGTCCTACCACTCAATCTAGACCCTATCCCTTCCCTCTTCTTCTGAGGTCTCACTAAATCTGCCATACCCTTTCTCTCCTGCTCCTTCTTGTCCTCCTCACTCCTGGCTTCTCCTTAGAATATACACCTATCTCACTCTAAACTAAGCTATGTTGTCCCTATCTCATCCTGCTTCCTACTTTCTGTCTCTCTTCTCATCTAACTCTAGAAGAGCAGTGTTGAGACTCAGGTGTTGCAAACTGGAAACCTGTGGACAAGTCTGGCCTTCAGATTTGTCATTTGGCCAGTGCAGTGTTGGGCTCAATTGTTTAAAAAACAAGATCGGAAGTCAGTGACATCATTTAGAAATGGAAAATTTTCATTTAAGAATCCAGATTTCTACTTTTTTTTTTTAATTTGGAGATTGAGAAACTGAGGTCACATTCTTAAGTGGATCTGAGTAGATGTTGACCAGCAACTGTCCCCTTTGAGTTAGACAAGTGCTCTCCACTCTGACATGGTCCACACTACTTTCTATCATCTCCAGAATGATTTATTCTTGTGCTTAATCTGTGACTGTCTGGACACTTCAACTGTGGTCTTTGCCATGGCCAACCAGCCTGAGTTAAAATGACTCCTGTCTAACTTTCCTACACCATCTGCAAACCCCTTCTCCTTGCTAACAATTCCCAGCCACGCTGTCCTCTTTGTTACTCAAATACCCCAAGCTCATTCCTGCTTCAGAATCTGTATTTACTATTTTCCCTTGGCCTAGAATATTCTTTCTCCACATATTTGCATGGTTGACTTCTTATTATTCAGGGATTTGTTTAAATGTCATCTCCTCAGAGAAGTCTTCCATGATCCCCCCACTCACTTTGCTACTACTCTTTGCTCCATTTCCCTGTCTTGTTTTCTTCTTTTTCAAATAATACCCAAATCATCATTTTTTTTTTTACTAGTTTGTCTGTCTTTCCCCACATCAATACTGAAAACTCCCATGTCTATTATATTACTTGGCACCTGTAGGTCTGGACACATATTACTGAATAAACTACTATAGTTTACCTATTTAGCCTACCTATTTGACCCAAGTGAGTATTTAGATCTCTGATCCCTGGTCTTTACTCACCATAACTACCTCCTCACCTCTCATTTATTCCTTGGCTCACCACACTGTAGTATAATATTAATTCTACTGCAATGGCTCTTGCCAAGTCACCAGTGACTTCCAAATTGCCTCATCTCTCAGTCCTTTTCTCCTGGACCTCTGTCTTGATTCTTTTTTTTAATGTTATGTTAGTCTTGATTCTTATCTCCTTTTCCTCCTCTCTAACATTTTCCTCAGATTCCATTCTCAGCCCACTCCCCTTACCTTCTGTGCACTCTCACAGAGTAATTGTGTCTAATTTCATAGTTTCGACTATCATTTCTATGCAGTCACTTCCAAGTTTATTTCTTCAGTCCAATATCTTCTTGGAGTTTCAATATGCAATATCCAAACCTCTGTTAGAGATCTCCATGTGGGTGTCCTACAATAATCTCAACCTAAATTGAACTCATCATCTGTCTTAAATTGGTTTCCCTGGAATATAGACTCTTAGATGGAGATTTGCATGCAGGAAATATACTGGGAAGTACTCTTGGCAACAGACCTGCATAAGAGGGATTGAAGGAAGCAGGATTGGATAGAATAACTTGAATTAAAATGTATTTGCAACAAAGACTTCGGGTGATCCAGTAGGAAGTTCTCAAACTTTAGAATAGTCTGAATTGAGGGAATGGAGATAGGCTTTTGTGTCCTTGCACTGGCCAGTCATTTAAGGCAGGTTCTTCCCTAGGGAAGAATATATAGGGCTGAGGCAGCTCATTTAGCAGATGCTAACTCCTAGGGAGAGATGAATTTGTGGATTATCAGCAGATAATGCTCGTGGCAGATGTAGGAATGAGTGTCTCCATACTGAAAAGAAGATCTGGGTAGCTTAACATATATTATACTTCCTGAGATACTGGATGCTTTCACTTCTCCTAATAAATTCTCCTCATGTGGGAATAGCCTCTCCCAGGACTGTGATTTGCTCTTACCCTGGTGAAACTTACAAAAGGAAGATTGTGGGATTAAAATTATAAACCCCTCTGCTCAGCTGATCTTGGCACTACAGCTGACACTTACCATCTCCTTCTTCGACTATCAATTCTGAGTTCCCCTCACTTAGCACTTTTACTAGTCTAGGTGGCTTATCTGGAAGAATGACTCAGACCACCCTCTCTGAGAGGTCTGATCCTCTCATCACAATGTTCTTGTCAGGCTTTAGCTGTTTTCCCCATCCATTTAGTGACAAAGTTGGATAGGGCAGTACCAAGAGGTGCCCCACTGGATCACCTGGGTGCCAAATTGATTCTTCCTTGTCCCACTGTATAACTGCAGCTCTATGTGTTCTTTATAATCAAGATAATTACCCCTGACAGTATGCTGTCTCCTTTCTTTGACTGTAGTTCTCTTGGTACAAGGAGATTAAAGAGAGTAGGTGGTAGCCATAACCTAAAGTTTAATGGGATTCAAGCTGTGTCTCCTTGTGGGAGCTTTCTGATTTTGGGAACAGACTCCTCTAGACCTAATGAACCTACGGTTGGAGTGTCTGAGAGCACAAATTCCTGATGGCATCAGTGGGAATGATAGTAAGAAGGACCACTCTTTCCTTCACATCTTGGTTCCTGGGCCCATGTATTCTACCTATTGGAAATTTAGTGCCATTTAATTATTTTTCATTTAGGGTGGATATTTTGTCCTGAAGGATAGCAGTCCATCCTTACAGGTATCATCTCCAAGCTGGTAGTTCAGTTGCACTTTCAAAGTTATATTAAGCCAGCAGTGTCTAAGGTGGAGTATGTAAAAGAACTAGTGGATCCCATTGTCATGTGCCTTGACCATATCTCAAATAATGTTAGTAGGTCCTTTCATCTAATATTAGTAGATCAAATACTCTTTAAGCCCTCTTATGGTGGTGCTGACATGCTCTGTGGTCAGGAAAAGTAAACCCATACTTGGGAGATGTGTTAATTCTGGTCAAAATAAATTGTTGCCCCTTCCACGGTGAAAGAAGTCCAATGTAGTTGACTTGCCACCATGTGACTGGCTGTTCTCCTCAAGGGACAGTGCTATATTGGGCCTTTAGTGTTGAATCTCTGTTGTTGGCAGGTTGAACTTCGGCAATGATGATAGCTAGTCAGCCTAAGCATGTAAACCCATGCTGTTACCTTATGCATAGCTTCTATACCTGCCATCATGGCTATTCTATTCATGTGTTTATTGTACCATCACTGGAGTGGCCAATAACTGATGTTAACTGCTGACTCATTCTGTTTAATTGGTTATTTAGTGCCTCTATGGATATTATCTGATAAGCCTTTAGATATGATACAAATTATTCATATTTTGCGCTTACTTTCATAAGTCAATCCATATTGATTAATCCATCAATCTTCTTATCCAGACCTTCTTTTTTTATCTCCCAGATTTTCTCTTTTTTAGGCCTTGGACCAACCAGAGAAGCTACTTACCACTATCCATGAATCCATAGTCTCAAGTCTCCTCTTTCCACACAAGGTGGATGCTCAGATGCAACATCTGAAGTTCTATCCATTGGGAGGATTTTCTCTCACCACTATCTTTTAGGGCTACTCCTGAGTGGAGCTATAAGACAGCACACAGTTTCCACCACTATACTGAGTTGACCTATCCATGAACTTAGTTGGGCATTTTGGCATTTTTCTTCCTCCATCCCTTGATCAAAAGGAACGCTCATGAGGGCATAGTGTAAACTGAGCAAGAGGCAATAGTGCAGTTGATGATGGGCATTCTTGGGGAGAGTCTTAGACTGAGCCATTAGCAGCCACACTCCCAGCAACTGGGAGAATGAAAATATAAATTCTGGGCAGTATAAAATAGCATTCGCTATACCATCATTCTCACCAAATCTGCTCCTCCTTCATCCTTTTCCTTTTGGTGACACCATCACTCATTTATTCAATGAAATTGTGAAGTTTAGTCATTCTTAACTCCTTCCTCATAACTTTTGTCCCTCCCTCCATTATACCCAATCACAAATTGTTGATGGCTACCTTTCTAAATATTTATAGACTCTGTCCTCTCCTCACTGTCTTTGATTTAAGCAGCTGGAATATACACACCTGAACTTCAGAGAAACCACTCCAGTCTCAGTGTAGAAAGTGGGTTAATGGGGGCAAGACTGGCAATAGGAAAAAATTTAGAAGATTAATGCAAGGAGAGAAATATTAGAAGATTGAAGGTTATTTTAAGTTGGAATGTAGAAAAGTGGCTAAAATCCAGCAATATTAATAAGGCAGTTTTGAAAACCTGGAGGTGAGTGGCAAAGGAAAGCACAATGACTTCTAGGTATCAACTTGAACAAGGTAGAAAGGAAAATAACATTTATTAATTTCTAGGCTCTGTGCTAATTATTTACACATATGATCATCTGGAAACTAGAAGACCTGTATTGCTTATGTTTCACTTATTTGAGGGTTTAACTGGTTTGGCTTTGGATCTCTGCATCTAGCTCTCTTTATCTGGAAAAAGAAAAAGAATGTTCAATTTGGCTGTGAATAAATACCAATCTTGCAGATAGCATTCTTTAGTCATAATACATTTTTACTTTTCTCATTTATTCTGTATCTGTAGGCATGCAACAATTATTTGCTGAGCTGAATTAAACCATTTTTTAAGAATTAAACCATTGTTTAACTAAACTATTAAGTAATTATTTACTAACTGAGACTATGGGTCTCCATGAACCATATATGGTTGCTGGAAATAGAGTTGGGCAATGGGACCAGGGTAACATTTGGTTCATATCCATCTCCACCTTCCACCATGTTTTCTGGGTTGGAATAAACTCTGGAAGTCTAGGGTGGAATCTTAATAACAGCAAAACAATCATTTGGATTGCTTGGAAATCAGCTTGGATAATTCATCATTGTAGGGAACATAGGACAGGCAACGGGAAATGGAATTTGGCACCAACCATTCCTAATAAGCATCCTTAGTTTAATAACACTGCTTTAGTAAAGCCATGGAATGTTAGAATTGGAAAGGGCCTTAGAGACCATAAAATCCAATCTCTTCCTCTTACAAATGAGGACTGCGAGACCTGGTAAGGCTATGCAAAATTACCCAATGTTTCACAGCTAATCAGTGATAAAGTGGGACCCAGAAGCCAGTGCTCTATCTAGGTCAGGAAGCATAAATTGAGTGGCTAATATATTTCAGACACTGATTGCAGAAATCAATCTCCTGACCTCTAGTGTTCTGTCTGATGGGAGACAGACATGTAATCAGGCTTTCATACCATGGATTAAGCGATAGAATACAGATTCTATCATAGCTAATTGCTACCATTTTTTTGAGCACTTGCTATGATCAGGATTTTGCTGATAACTTTCTATAGCTTAGTTCATTTAATTGTCTTATAAATGGCTTTATCTATTAATTCCTTTCCATTTCCATGCTGTGAATAAGACTGTAAATACACATTGGAAAGATTTCTTCAAATGAAAATCCTTGTTCAGATTGTTCCCCTTTACCCCAAGTTTGGAGATATGTGCTGCCCAAACTGTTGGAGATTACCACACTCTTCTCCTACTGTGGCTAGGGGCATAAGGGAATAATAAACAGCTCTGAGAACCTTAAAAGGACCAGTACTAGGGGAAATCTCTGTGATAATCCAGCAGATGGAGGGGAAGCTCTCCATGTTTATGATTTCTTTGGGGCTCATATAGGAGTGTTATAAGACCATAAGTTCATACTTAAAGCTGGTAAAGGGACTTTTAAAGTTTACAAGACACACAGCAGAATATTGGTTGGAGTTTCTAACACTTATGCCATGAACACAACTTTCACTGCTTCATAGGGATTGATGGATAAAAACCTATGACAAAAACAATTTACATTTTGACAGTTCCCTAAATACATCATACTCGTCCTAAAATGCTTCACAGGAAGGTGGGGCAATTGGCTGTTAAAATCAAGGAATTTTAATGAAAACAGAATCAAAAAGCCAAAATTTACTTTGAGATTTTTACTGATCCACATGGGGGAAAATGTGTTCCCTGTACCCTCAACCATTCCAGTGGACTGATGTCATCTCAAACAAGAAGGACTCAAGGGGTTACTACACAACAGTTTGCATGTTTTTAACACTTAGTTACTTAAAACTTTTGCTACCAACCATACAAATGTATTACATAATTAGATAATAAGATGAGCATCTTTAAGAACTCTGTAAACTCTCCCCTTCTCTGCTTGATCTTTTATTGTTGATCATTTATTATTTGCCAAACACTATTCTAGGTCCTGGGGAAAAACAAAGAGAAATAGTCATAGCTCATAACTTGAAAGAGCTTACATTCTAATTGCAAAGATGAGTGGGTGTAGAAAACAAATAAATACAATTATGGTATTTATATACAAATAAATAATTCTGGTACTGAGTAAGGTACTGAAGAAGAGAAAATAGGTAATGAAGTGGAGAGAAGTTTGGCTGTATATGCTGGTGTAACTCCAAGAGGACATATTTTCACTAAGATGATTAGGGAAGACTGCTCAGTAATTGAGATCCTAATGAAGAGAAAGGCATGGCATTGCAGAGATTTGGGGCAGAGTAGTCCAAATAGAAGAAACGGAAAGCACAAGAGCCCTGAGATAAGAAGCAGGAAAGCATTCTTTGATTTTTAATGTTACGGTGTTGTATCCTTTTCAACAGTAAGTATTTTGAAGGCCTAAAGATTTATTTTAGTATAAATATGATCTCCAGAAAGAACTCACACATAAATAGAAAGAAAACCAGAGTAGCTGAACAGTAGTAATGGGGAATGGGGAGGTGGGTGGGACCCAAGTAAAATGAGAAGAAAAATAGCCAAGAACTAAGTCATGTAGGACCTTGAAGGCTATCTAAGGGCTTTAGATTTTACTCTAATTTCACTGAGAAGCTGTTGGAGAGCTTGAGCAAGAAGACCCAGTCTGAATTATTTTACAGAATCACACATGCTATGTAGATGAGGTGTCGGGGTAGGTCAGGGAAGCCATTGAAAAGGCAGGTGGCAGTCTCCAGGTAAAAGACAATAGATGAAATTGTTTTCACTCTTAGAGGCTGAATTTAAAGGTTACATTCTCAGTGAATCTCTTCCTGACACTGCCTCTCCCTCCCATCAGATAGAACCAGTCCCTTCTTAGTGTCCCCATAGCCCTTTGCAAAAGCCTCTCTTGGGAACCTATCAGTTATGCTGTAATTAGTGATATGTTTGCTTGCATCTCTCCATGTATATTTATAAGTCATTACAAAAGATAGATTGTGTTTTATCCATCTGAACTGCCCCCAACACTTAGCAGTGGGACTGATTCATAATAAGTGTTCAATAATGTCTTAAAGTAATAAATGCATGAGTGAGTGTGTGAATGAATGAATGAATGAGCACTGTGCTCAGTATTCTACAGACATAATCCCTATAGCTGATTTTAATGCACATGCTTTGTAGATAGTCCCAGATTGAGGGAAGTTTTTTATTAACCTATTAATTTAATTCATGCATAATGAGAAGGTGATTTATGCAGGTAGATGGGTATGTATGTTTTCTAAAGATATAGTTTTGATTACATTGTTTATGTTTTTGGTGTTCAGTTGTATAAGTTCTTTATATACTTTGGATATTAACCCCTTATCAGATACATCATTTGCAAATATCTTCTCCCATTCAGTACGTTGCCTTTTTATTTTGTTGATGGTTTCCTTTGCTGTGCCAAAGTTTTTATTTTTATATAGTCCTAATAATTTGTTTTTACTTTGTTTCCCTCCTGAGGAGACATGTCTAGAAAAATGTTGCTATGGCCAATATCAAATAAATTACTGCCTATGTTCTCTTTTAGGATTTATATGGTTTTGGGCCTCAGATTTAGGTCCTTGATCCATTTTGAGTTTATTTTTGTGTATGGTGTCATAAAGTGGCCCAGTTTCATTATTTTGCATGTAGCTGTCCAGTTTTCCTAGCACCATTTATTAAAGAGACTGTCTTTTCCCCATTGCATATTCTTGCCTCCTTTGTCATAGATTAATTGACCACGTGAGTGTGGGTTTATTTCTGGGCTCTCAATTCTTTTCCATTGATCTCCATCTTTATTTTGTACCAGTACCATACTATTTTGATGAGTAGAGCTTTGTAGTATATCTTGAAATCTAGAGTTGTGTTACCTTCTTCTTTCTCAGGATGGCTTGTAAATCTGAAAGAAGACATACAGATGGCCAACAAGCACATGAAAAGATGCTCAACATCACTCATCATCAGAGAAATGCAAATCAAAACCATAATGAAATATCACCATACATCTATCAGAATGGCTAAAATGAAAAAGACAAGAAATAACACGTGTTGGTGAGGATGTAGAGAAAAAGGACCTCTCACACACTGTTAATGGGAATGTAAATTGGTACAATCACCACGGAAAACAATATGGAGATGCCTTAAAAAAACTAAAAATAGGAATACTATATGATTCTAATAATTCCACTGCTGGGTATTTACCTAAAGAATATGAAAACACTAATTCAAAAAGATATATGCACCCCTGTTTATTGCAGCATTATTTACAGTACCCAAAATATGGAAGCAAACTAAGTGTTCATCAATAGAGGAATGGGTAAAGAAGATGTGGTATATATATGCAATGGAATATTATACCATCATAAAAAAGAGTGAGATCTTACCATTTGTGACAACATTGATAGATCTAGAATGTATCACGCTAAGTGAAATAAGTCAGACTGTGAAAGACAAATACTATATGATTTCACTCATATGTAGAATCTAAAAACCAAAACAAAGGAATAAACAAACAAACAAATAAGAAGCAGAACCAGACCTATAAACACAGAGAACAAACTGATGGTTTCAAGAGGGATGGGGATGAGGATGAGTGAAGGAAAGAGGAAAATACAGACTTCCTGTTACAAAATCAACAAATCATGGGAATAAAAGGTACAGAATAAGGAATATAGTCAATGGTATTGTACGGTGACAGATGGTAATTACACTTGTGAGCATGGCATAACAAAGCACTGCATTGTACACCTAAAATAAACATAACATTGTGTGTCAACTATACTCAAATAAAAAATTTTTTAAATAAAGATATAATTTTGTCTATGGGATCCAAGGTGAATTTAAAATCTCTGTTTATGGCATAACTATAAAGCTATAAATAATCAAAGCAGAACACACACATCTACTAGCTGCTGTCCTGTTGCTATCAGTTATTTTGGAGTCCTGCCACATATTCTAGCGATGCTGCTGTGGACTCTCAGGTGAATAGGTAGTGTAGTGATGGAAGTGGGTAAGACTCAAACCCAGAATTCTCAGTCTCCAACCGAGTCACTTTTTGGAAATAGGAATGCTGGCCAATGTCATGGCTTATAATTCTGGTCATTCTTTTTCTTTCTTTCTTTCTTTCTTCTTTCTTCTTTCTTTCTTCTTTCTTCTTTCTTCTTTCTTTCTTTCTTTCTCTTTCTTTCTTTCTTTCTTTCTTTCTTTCTTTCTTCTTTCCTTTTTAGCCAATTTTATTGAAATTTGTTAAATCTTTTTTTTAATAGAAAAGAACTAGAAAGCTACAAACAACATTTTGATAGCGTCATAATGATAAAATCTCAATGGTGGTGAAATTCAACAAATGCCATATTTGAAAAATACATGAGCTGTAAATACTTCTATTGAGCAATCCGAAGGCTTCAAAATGAAACTATCTTATAATTCATTGTTTATTTTAAAAATTAGTAGTGGAAGAGTAATTTTTATAGCTATTGATTCTACTGGAAGAAGTCTGTTATTCCTTCATAATAACAGTTTTTTCAATCTTGATTTTTTTCCCCACAGTAAACTAAAGCTGATGATAAAGCAGGAAAAGAACCCAAATTTATTTAAAAAAAAAAAAAAAACTGCCAAAACTGCAGGCTATTTGAGGTGGTTGGATTGAAATAATAGTTCAAATGAGATTTAGTATGGTGCAAATGATCATATCCCATTGTAAAATTTGGCATTACTCTTTTTTTTATTAACATATAATGTATTATTTGTTTCAGGGGTACAGGTCTGTGATTCATCAGTCTTACGCAATTCACAGTGCTCACCATAGCACATACCCTCCCCAATGTCCATCACCCAGCCACCCCATCCCTCCCACTCCCCTCGACTCCAGCAACCCTCAGTTTGTTTCCTGAGATTAAGAGTCTCTTATGGTTTGTCTCCCTCTCTGGTTTCATCTTGTTTCATTTTTCCCCACCCTTCCCCTATGATCATCTGTCTTGTTTCTCAAATTCCCCATATCAGTGAGATTATATGATAACTGTCTTTCTCTGATTGACTTATGTCGCTTAGCATAATACCCTCTAGTTGTCGTTGCAAATGGCAAGATCTCATTTTTTTGATGGCTGCATAATATTCCATTGTATATATATACCACATCTTCTTTATCCATTCATCTGTTGATGGACATCTAGGCTCTTTCCATAGTTTGACTATTGTGGACATTGCTGCTATAGGAGAAGAAAGAGCGAGAGGGGCAGAAGGCATATTGGAGCAAATTATAGTGAAGAACTTCCCTAATTGGGGAAGGAAACAGGCATCAAAATCCAGGAGGCACAGAGAACTCCCCTCAAAACCAATAAAAGTTGGTCAAAACCCCGACATCTAATAGTAAAACTCCAAGTGTCAGAGACAAAGAGAAAATCCTGAAACCAGCTCGGGAGAAGAGGTCTGTAACCTACAACAGTAGAAACATTAGATTGGCAGCAGACCTATCCACAGAGACCTGGCAGGCCAGAAAGGACTGGCATGATATATTCAGAGCACTAAATGAGAAAAATATGCAGCCAAGAATACTATATCCAGCTAGGCTGTCATTGAAAATAGAAGGAGACAAAAATCTTCTAGGACAAACAAAAACTAAATGAATTTGCAAACACCAAAGCAGCACTACAAGAAATATTGAAAGGGGTCCTCTAAGCAAAGAGAGAGCCTAAAAGTAACATAGACCAAAAAGGAACACAGACAATATACAGTAACAGTCACCTTACAGGCAGTACAATGACACTAAATTCATATCTTTCAATAGTTACCCTGAATGTAAATGGACCAAATGCCCCAATCAAAAGCCACAGGGTATCAGATTGGATAAAAAAACAAGACCCATCAATATGCTGTCTCCAAGAGACTCATTTTAGACCCAAAGACACCTCCAAATTGAAAATGAGGGGGTGGAAAACCATGTACCATGCTAATGGACATCAAAAGAAAGCTGGGATGGCAATCCTTATATCTGACAAATTAGATTTTAAACCAAAGACTATAACATGAGATGAGGAAGGACACTATATCATACTTAAAGGGTCTATCCAACAAGAAGATCTAATAATTTTACATATCTATGCCCCTAACATGGGAGCAGCCAATTATATAAGCCAACTAATAACAAAATCAAAGAAACACATAGACAATAATACAATAATAGTAGGGGACTTTAATACCCCCCTCGCTGAAATGGACAGATCACCTAAGCAAAAGATCAACAAGGAAATAAAAGCTTTAAATGACACACTGGACCAATTCTGGTCATTCTTGACAGTATTTAAAAAATGAAACCTTTTATAGTGTAAAACTCCCACATCTCCATTTCCAAACAGTATAAAGATTCCAAGAGTTGGAATTAAGCATTTCTATGTTAGAGTTGTGGTTCTCTGGACATGTGCTCTTGTGCAAACCACTTCATATTGCTGAGACTCATCGCTTCATCTATAAAAGGAGAATAGTAAGGCCTACCTTATAATTTTCTGAGAGGATTAAATGAAAAATGTGTGAAAAATGCCTTGACAATTGCCTGGCATGTAGGAAATACCTAGTTAGTCTCCTTGCCCTGCTCCCACCATTGTATATTATGGATCTCCCCACACTGGGAGACAGTGTGGTTTAATGGAAAGACACTGAACTAAAATTTGAGCTACATGGCTTGCAGTTCAGGCTATTTGGGTTTATATCCTCATTTGTAAACAAGAAGTGTATTAGAATGGATTATCTCTAAGGCCTCTTTGATCTTACTGCCTGCATTTATGATCACAGTGTCTAATGGACCACACCAGCTAAATAGAATTTCATTAGTAGTCATTGCCATTTACTTGATGATGCTCTCCACTGAGGAAATTCCTTAAGAAACTAAAAAAAGGAAAACCAAACCAAACTAAAAAAATCCCATGTTTTGCTTTATTGATCATTAAATATTGTGATTATACAAAGCAGCTTTTCCTCAAAATTAAGTATACTTGCAGGCATAGGCATATTTATTAGTAATTAGTCACACTAAGGTTGGATTAGAGCTGTTTTATTATTACAGTAGCTGTCACAATTGCTGACATTAAGGAAGTGGCATTGAGAACATCTCAGGGCTGGGTGAGTCCTCGAAATCCAGTTGTGGTTCATTCGAATGCCAAACCCTTGTGCTGATGACAGCAGGAAGAAAATTAAAATCAGGAATTTGTTCATATTTTAGTTACTCAGAGAAAAATTTCTCTTTCTTAATATATTGTAGCTATGAAATTGTGGAGAAGATAAAAACCTGCTTTAAAAAATCACTAGGATTAGAATTAGTAGGTGAATTCAATACATCATGAAATACAAGGTCAATATATAAACCTTAATTATATTTCTATATTTCAGAAATAACCCGCTAAAAAATAAAAAGTTTAAAAGTATGCCATTGCAATAGCATCAAATGACATCAAATATTTAGACTAAATCTAACAAAATATATGTAAAATCTCTTCAGAGAAATTACAAACATTTTAAAGAAGATTTTATTCATTTATTTGAGAGAGCACATAGGTCAGGGGAGGGGCAGAGGAACAAGCAGATTCCCTGCTGGGCACGGAGCCCAGCACTGGGCACAGAGCCCAACACTGGGCTCCATGTCAGGACCCTAAGATCTTGACCTGAGCTGAAGTCAGATGCTTAACTGAATGAGCCACCCAGCCACCCCAAAAATTATGAAATTTTTCAAGGGAAATTGAAGCAGATTTAAGTAGAGGGATATATTATATTTATGGGTGGATATCTAGAAAAATGGAACAAGATGGAGACTCCAGAAAACGTTCCCACACACATTTGCCACAACATAAAACAAATGTAATACTGCATGCAGTGCAGAAAAGAATATTTTCAATAAATGTCACTGGGTCAATTGGTTATCCATATGGAAAAACTAGATCTTGAGTCCCCCACCTCATACTGTACACAAATATCAATTCCAGGCACAATGCATATCTAACTATGAAGAATGAAATAATGAAATTGCTAGAAGGTAACATAGAAGTATATTTTTATGACATTTGAAAAAGGTGAACATTTCTTAAACAGAACACCAAAAGTGCTAGCCACAAAGGAAAAGGTTAGTAAATTGGACTACATTAAAATAAGGAATTTCTATCATCAAAAGATAACTAAGAGAATGAGAAGACACGCTGAAGAGTGGGAGAAGAAATTTGCAATATACATATATAGGATAAAGTGTTTGTAGACTATGATAAGAGCTTCTACAGCAGGCCTCCACTAGAAAAATGTACAAGAGGGAATGAAAATGAATATATAAAAAGATGGTCAGTCTCATTCTTCAGTGAGATGCAGATAAATCTACATTGATATATTCCTATACATCTGCCAGAATGGCTAAAATTTGAAAGACTGAAATTATCAAGTGTTGTGACATTATGGAACAACTAGATCTTTTGTATATTGCTTGGGGCATTATAAATTGGCATAACATCTTTATAAAATTGTTTGGCAATGCCTAAAAAGCTGAATATGCATATACTAGGAGGAGAATATGCAACAGGGACTGTGTATGGCCTTCAAAACCTGAAATATTGACTCTCTGTCCCTTCAGAGAAAAAATTTGCTCAACTCTTCTGGTCTGACACCCTCCCATTGTACAGATAATGAAACTGAGGCCAGAAAGAAATGACATCCCAAAGCATCCAGCTAGGTGATAAGAGAACTAGAACTGGAAGTTAGTTTTTTTTTTTTGCTCACATGATACTATTCTCCAATTAATGTGCTTCATCTGTATCTTCAACCCAGACCTCTCACTAGACTTAGCTACCCAGGCAACTTAAGGCTCAATTTATCATCCTCCTTACCTACACTTCCCCCCACCATGACGTCTCTCCATCCTTCTCACCCATCTCAGCATCTACCTCCCTGTCCAGGCACCACTCAGGAACCAAAGGGGCATTTTTAGCAACTCTTTCATGCTCTATTGCCTATATTTAATTGATCACCAAGACCTGTCAATTCTTTCTTAATATACTTCATAACTAATCCTCTTTTCTATTCCAACCACTACTGCCTAAGATCAGAACTTTATCTTCTTTTTCCAGAACTACTGATTAGTATCTAAATGGTCTTCCTGTCTTCCTTTCCTTCAATTAATCCACAACCAGAATAATCTTGCTACTGGGTGTTATGCACAAACAATGAATCATGGAACACTACATTAAAAACTAATGATATAATGTATGGTGATTAACATAACAATAAAAAATTAAAAAAAAATAATAATCTTGCTAAAGGGGAGATTTAATGGCCCATTTTTCTATTTAAATAGTAGATTTTTTTTTTTAAAGATTTTATTTATTTATTTGAGAGAGAGAATGAGAGAGAGAGAGAGCATGAGAAGGGGGAGGGTCAGAGGGAGAAGCAGACTCCCCGCCGAGCAGGGAGTCCGATGCGGGACTCGATCCCGGGAGTCCAGGATCATGACCTGAGCCGAAGGCAGTGGCTTAACCAACTGAGCCACCCAGGCGCCCTAAATAGTAGATTTTAATAGTGGATTAACAACAAGATCTCCCTCCCCCTCTTTTTTTTTAAACCAGGACTAAATTCAAAATCATGAAAAATAATCTCAATAAACATAATTATACCCAGCATTATTTCTCATGGTGGTAAAATTTTAAGTATTTGCTTTTTTTTTGAGAGAGAGTGCAAGGTTGGGGGGAGGGAGAGAGAATTTTAAGGAGACTCTGTGCTGAGCATGGAGACTGACATGGGACTCCATCTCATAATGTTGAGATCATGACCTGAGACCAAACCAACAGTCCTTCACTTAACAGACTGCGGGCACCACTCAAGCAACCCAAAATTTTAAGTATTTCACCCTCCTAATGATGTATAATTTTGTTCTTCCATTCTCATTCATCCATTTATTCATTCATGCTACTGAAAAACATGCACTGAGCCAGGCGTTAAGATTATTTCTGACCATTGGTCAGAAAATGATGCCTGCTGCCTGAGATTGGTCATGCCCATTTATTTACATTTGGTCTGTGACTGCTTTCACACTACATGAGTGTGTGAAAATTAGTTCAGTTTCCATCATTTAGAGGTGTTCAATATGGTAGCTACAGATAGATGTGGCTGTTTAGATTTAAATCAATTAAAATAAAAAATTAAAAGTTCAGTGCCTCAATTGTAGTAGCCATATTTCAAGTGCTCAATTGCATGTGGCAGGTGGGTATCTTATTGGCAATACAGCTATAGAACATTTCGATCATACAGAGATTTCTATTGCATAGCACTGCCAATACCTATGGAGAGTATTTGAGTTCCTTGATATGGTACATAAAGTGTTTTCTTGTCTGATCCCTACCTTGTTCTGCAGTCATCTCTTGTCACTACCTTTTAGAACTCTATACTTCAGTGATAGTGAAGTGCTTATAAATTCCAGAAACATTGCTAGTTTATGCAATCATGCCTTTGCACATGCTTCACCCTCCGCCTAGAAAGCTGGTCCTTATGGCAAACCTCTATTCTTTCAAAACCAACTCAGATGTCACCTCTTTTAGGAAATCTTCCATGTTTCTCTCCCTTTATTTCTCTCTTAGGAATTTCTACACCTTAAACATATTTTTGTTGATGTATTTATAACAAAGAATTGATTTGTTTTTACTGTTCTTCTCCTGTAGACTGTGAAAAATCCTTGAGGGTAAGGGCTATGCCTAGTTCAAGAGTCGGCAAATGTTTTCTGTAAAGGGCTAGATAGTAAATATTTTGACTTGGAAAGTCCTGTAGTCTCAAACACAATTATTAAACACTACTAATACAGTGTGAAAGCAGTTATAGACCAAATGTAAATGAATAAGCATGGCCAGTTTTAGCCAACAGGCATCATTTTCTGAACCCTGATCAGAAATGATCATACTGCCTTGCTCAGGACATATTTTTTAGTAGAATGAATGAATAAATTAATGAATGAATATGAAGAACAAAACGACATAACATTAGGAAAGTGAAATGCTTTAAATTTTACCACTGCAAGATAAAATGCTGAGTGTAGTGATGTTTATTGAGATTAATTTTCTTGATCTTGAAACTTAATCCTGGTTTAAATAAAAGGGGGAAGAGAGAGAGATCTTATTTTATAATTCACTATTAAACACATATATTGAATACATATATCACTACATGATAAATTTCATTCTTCAAATATTTGATTCTTTTGATATAACTGGCTTTCTTTGTAATCACAGGCACTTTATTTTAAGCATTAAGAAACATTATGAACAAAAAGGGACGAAATAGTTAAAGACCTCTGTCTGTGCTTGGGCTCTGTCTGTGGGTATTGGTGTTCCTGGAGCGCACCAAGGGAGGGACTGTCTGCTTTGTCTAGACTGGAGGAGATCGCAGTACAGCTGTAGCTAGGGAGTCCCAGCTCAGCCAGAGGAGCCCTGCGTGGTGCATGAGCAATTACCAAGCTAAGAAGTTGCCTGCTGGAACCCTCCCCACCAAAGAATGCTTGGCTGCTTTCTGGGTGTCTGTCTGGATTTGGATTCCCCAAGGGTTGGAAAACCTGCCATCCCAAACACTTTCCTCTGCCTTTGCCATGGAGTGAGCTAATGGGACCAAGGCTCTACCTGAAAGCTCTTTTTAGCTCTATTGTGTGTCTAAGCCAGGGGGCGGGTGGAGAAGATGGAGAAACTGTGAGCCTTGGGGTTGTGTACATTGGCTAGGGCTAAATGTGCATTGATTAATACCAGGGTAAGAAATTGTGGCCTGAGAGTCTATGGCTAAGTGGATGCTAATTACATTTTTTTCTCATGTCCTGCCTCAGGCCAGGGCTCAGGTTGCCAAGTATAAGTGTGGGTTGGAGAACTTTTTCTTATTACTATTGTTTTCAAAAGCCATTGCATATTCAAATCCTTTATAACACAACTGAATGCACATTAGGTGAATTAAACAAACAAGAGACTCTGGTCATGGATTAATCTCCAGAAATTTGCAGTTGTCTGATCAATTCCCTTTGGGAAAAAAAAAAGGCTCAAATTCCTGCTCAGAGAAGATGGACCCCCATGCTCTCAAATCTGGAAATGCCCAACACTTCAAGTTATCCAGACATTACTGATGACTCAGCATGTGCATTGTGTTAAGAGCCAGGCCAACCTGGGTTTAAATCCAAGTTCCTCATGCATAAAATGAGTACAATAATCTCTACTCCATATTCCAATGACAAGGGAGGGCACAGGTATCACACTCCAGCTCGAATGTAGGTTCTAAATTGTTTGTGTTGGGATCTTTGTTTTTGCTAATTGAGGCCCACTGGCTCCTGTTGGGCAGGCACAGTGCAGGAACATCTCTTCTTGTCTTCAGAACATCAGAGCTACAGTGGGTCATAGTAGACACACAATAGTAACTTGATCAAGATTATGTTTTAAAACTTTTTCTAAAAAAGATTTTAAGTGATCTCTACACCCAATGTGGGACTTGAAATCACAACCCTGAGATTAAGAGTCACATGGTCTACCAACTGAGTCAGTCAGATATCTCCAAGATTATTTTTTAAAGTCTTTCTTTGACTATTTGATTTACCATGTTCTTTAAGGCCTGGATATAAGCCTTGTAGCAGGTCATATTACAACCGGACAGACCATTCTGTATCACTTATACCTGCATGTCGCACATTATTTTTTATTAATTTTTTTGCCCCTGGCCAGTTTTATCACCTGGGTCATCCACCTTGTCCTTGCTTTCACCTCACCTTTTGTGGAGCAATTTGAAACTGTAGGTCTCTCTCAGACAGAGTGGCTTTGAGTTCCTATTATGAAATTCACAACTATTTGGTTAGTTTCATCACCAGGATCACCAATCCTTATCACCTTCAGTGACATCATTAGTATCTAAGGTTCCTGACTAGGCCAGGAGACTTAAAAAATCTTCTTGAGGATTCCATAGGGCTTTCTCCTGTGATTGAGGGAGACAGAAGTGCTTAGATGGATTACTGAGATCTAATAACATTTCCTGGTAGAAGTCTTTAAAAGTGAAATTGTGGAAATGTTTGGCCACTCATCCAGGAAACAGTTGTTAAAAAGTAAATCCACCCAGCCCACTAGAATGTAAGCACTCTGAGGACAGGATTCATATGATTGTTCCATTGCTGTGCCCCAGTGCTTTGAACAGTGACTAGCTTGAAAAATGTTTGTTGAATCAACAAGTGAGAGCCTTGTAGAGCCCTTATAACTTACAAGTGTACAAATCACTATGAAAGAAATGGAGGCATGGAAGAAGGAAGGCCTGAACCAGCTTGAGGGAGCCATGGAAGAATCATTAGGGGGGCGTTTTTTGAGCTATGGTTTGAAGGATGTTCAAGAGTTGTCAAATTAATGCATGATGGAATTTCAGACAGAGGAACTAGTGTGTATGAAGCAGACAGAGAAGTAAGATAGCATGGTATATTCCAGGAATTGAAAACAGTTTGGGATGGCAGATGTTGGTAGGACATGATTTGGCAAGATGTCAGAAGACAGATCATTAATGATTTTCCATGCCCTGCTAAAGAGTTTGGATTTTATCCTGCAGGTAATAGGTGAGTCACTGGTGTTGAAAGCAGGAAAGTGACAAAATATATTTTAGAGTGGTCTCTCCAGAAGACAGATTTGAGAAAATAAGAAAGAGGCAGGTAGACATGGAAGATCATTGTAGTGGCGTAGAGAATGAGAGAGGAGAGATGCCTAAGGCAGAGCAGTGGGATGGAGAAAGAATGGGCTTGATATACTTTCAAGAAGTAAAGTTTATATATAAGTTGGATTCAAAAAAGAAGGAAGAGCTAAGAGGTTCTCCTAAGAGGTTACTGATTTGGGCATCCCAACCAATGGAAAGGAAGTGATTTGCAGGCAAGGAGATGAGGCAACATTACCAAGGCTTACCATGGAGAGCAGAAAGAGAAGAAGCCTGTGAACAAAAACCCAGGAAACACCAAGATTTAAGCATCAGGCAGTGATAAGGGAAAAACGAGGAAAAAGAGGTGCCATAGACCAAAGGAAAGGAGGGTTTCAAGAATGAGGACACCCTCAATAATGCCACGTGAATAAAGACCAATGGATCAGGAACTAAGAAATTGTAGATGATGGGAGCAGGAGTATTTTGGTAGTAAAGTAGGGGCTTTACCTGGGTTACAGAGGAAATGGGAGGTTATAAAGTGATGACAGCAAGTGTAGACCCTTATTTATGGATATTCAATTGGCAAAGGGGAGAGGAAAAAGCAGTAGAACTGAACTCAGAGACATACATAGGCTTGAGGAAAGTTTTTGATGTTATGTTTTTTGTTTTATTTTGTTTCCAAAGGTATAACAGACCTGTGGAAGGGAAAATAATTTGGAGAAACAGGAAGAGTAAAAATATAGGCAGGAGGGTTTTTTTTTTATGGAACAAGGTAATGGGATTTAGTTAAGGAGAGAGGAATTAGTCTTGGGTAGAAAGAGGGACCTTCCTCCTTTGGACATGGAGTAGGTTGGGGGCAGATACAGATAAGCAACTGCACCGTAATTTAAAACAGCCAACTTACCTTATAATAGATGGCCTCTCTGACACTATCCAGAAAAAAAGAGAAAAGATCCTAGGAACTACAAACTCCTAAGTCTCTCTCCATCCTCTTTCCTGCCCAGCATAAAAAGGATGGGTAAAAAAGCACGGGTTCTAAAAACCCAGGGCCAGATGGCTTCCCAGGGGAATTCTACCAAACATTTAAAGAAGAATTAATACCTATTCTTCTGAAACTGTTCCAAAAAATAGAAATGGAAGGAAAACTTCCAAACTCGTTTTATGAGGCCAGCATTACCTTGATCCCCAAACCAGACAAAGACCCCAACAAAAAAGAGAATTACAGACCAATATCCTTGATGAACACGGATGCAAAAATTCTAACCAAAATACTAGCCAATAGGATCCAACAGTATATTAAAAGGATTATTCACCATGACCAAGTGAGATTTATCCCTGGGCTGCAAGGTTAGTTCAACATCTGCAAATCAATCAATGTGATATAATACATTAATAAAAGAAAGAACAAGAACCATATGATCCTCTCAATAGATGCAGAAAAAGCATTTGACAAAGTACAGCATCCTTTCTTGATTAAAACTCTTCAGAGTATAGGGATAGAGGGTACATACCTCAATATCATAAAAGCCATCTATGAAAAACCCACAGCAAATATCATTCTCAATGGGGAAAAACTGAGAGCTTTCCCCCTAAGGTCAGAAACACGGCAGGGATGTCCACTATCACTACTGCTACTCAACATAGTACTAGAAGTCCTAGCCACAGCAATCAGACAACAAAAAGAAATAAAGGCATCCAAATTGGCAAAGAAGAAGTCAAACTCTCACTCTTTGCAGATGATCTGATATTTTATGTGGAAAACCCAAAAGACTCCACCCCAAAACTGCTAGAACTCATACAGGAATTCAGTCAAGTGGCAAGATATAAAATCAATGCACAGAAATCAGTGGCATTCCTATACACCAACAACAAGACAGAAGAAAGAGAAATTAAGGAGTCGATCCCATTTACAATTGCACCCAAAACCATAAGATACCTAGGAATAAATCTAACCAAAGAGGCAAAGAATCTGTACTCAGAAAACTATAGAATACTCATGAAAGAAATTGAGGAAAACATAAAGAAATGGAAAAAGATTCCATGCTCATGGATTGGAAGAACAAATATTGTTAAAATGCTATGCTACCTAGAGCAATTGACACATTTAATGCAATCCCTATCAAAATACCATCAACTTTTTTCAAAGAAATGGAACAAATAATCCTAAAATTTGTATGGAACCAGAAAACACCTCGAATAGCCAGAGGAATGTTGAAAAAGAAAAGCAAAGCTGGTGGCATCACAATTCCAGACTTCAAGCTCTATTACAAAGCTGTAATCATCAAGACAGTATGGTACTGGCACAAAAACAGACACATAGATCAATGGAACAGAACAGAGAGCCCAGAAATGGACCCTCAACTCTATGGTCAACTCATCTTTGACAAAGCAGGAAAGAATGTCCAATGGAAAAAAGACAGTCTCTTCAACAAATGGTGTTGGGAAAATTGGACAGCCACATGCAGAAGAATGAAACTGGACCATTTCCTTACACCACCACAAAAATAGACTCAAAATGGTTGAAAGACCTAAATGTGAGACAGGAGTCCATCAACATCCTAAAGGAGAACACGGGCAGCAACCTCTTCGACCTCAGCTGCAGCAACTTCTTCCTAGAAACATCGCCAAAGGCAAGGGAAGCAAGGGCAAAAATGAATTATTGGGACCTCATCAAGATAAAAAGCTTTTGCACAGCAAAAGAAATAGTCAACAAAACCAAAAGACACCCGACAGAATGGGAGAAGATATTTGCAAATGACATATCAGATAAAGGGCTAGTATCGAAAATCTATAAAGAACTTCTTAAACTCAACACCCAAAGAACAAATGATCCAATCAAGAAATGGGCAGAATACATGAACAGACATTTTTCCAAAGAAGACTTCCAGATGGCCAACAGACACATGAAAAAGTGCTCAACATCGCTCAGCATCAGGGAAATCCAAATCAAAACCTCAATGAGATATCACCTCACACCAGTCAGAATGGCTAAAATTAACAAGTCAGGAAAGGACACATGTTGGTGGGGATGCAGAGAAAGGGGAACCCTCCTACACTGTTGGTGGGAATGCAAGCTGGTGCAGCCACTCTGGAAAACAGTATGGAGGTTCCTCAAAAAGTTGAAAATAGAGCTACCATATGATCCAGCAATTGCACTACTGGGCATTTACCTCAAAGATACAAATGTAGGGATCCGAAGGGGTATGTGCACCCCGATGTTTATAGCAGCAATGTCCGCAATAGCCAAACTGTTGAAAGAGCCAAGATGTCCATCGACAGATGAATGGATAAAGAAGATGTGGTATATATATACAATGGAATATTATGCAGCCATCAAAAAGAATGAAATCTTGCCATTTGCAACAACATGGATGGAACTAGAGGGTATTATGCTGAGTGAAATAAGTCAATCAGAGAAAGACATGTATCATATGACCTCACTGATATGAGGAATTCTTAATCTCAGGAAACAAACTGAGGGTTGCTGGAGTGGTGGGGGGTGGGAGGGATGGGGTGGCTGGGTGATAGACATTGGGGAGGGTATGTGCTATGGTGAGCACTGTGAAGTGTGCAAGACTGTTGAATCACAGATCTGTACCTCTGAAGCAAATAATACATTATATGTTAAAAAAAGAAGAAGAAGAAGAAGATAGGAGGGGAAGAATGAAGGGGGGGAAATCGGAGGGGGAGACGAACCATGAGTGACTATGGACTCTGAAAAACAAGCTGAGGGTTCTAGAAGGGAGGGTGGTGGGAGGATGGGTTGTCCTGGTGATGGGTATTAAAGAGGGCAAGTTCTGCATGGAGCACTGGGTGTTATATGCAAACAATGAATCATGGAACACTTCATCAAAAACTAATGATGTAATGTATGGTGATAAACATAAAAAAAAAAAAGCATGGGCTCTGGGGTAGACCCCATGCATTCACACAACAGTTATATTACTTATTGCCCATGCAACCTTGGGCAACTTCTTCACTTTTGTGTGTCACAATTACTTCATCTGCAAAATGAATATAATAGACAACACTACCTACTAATAAGAGGTGGGTAAGGAATAAATAATAGGTAAAACACTCAGAAGAGTGCCTGTCAATAGCAGGCACAGAATAAATGCTAGCTCCTGTGATACTAGGAAATCTGGTAGGCTCACCAGATGCTAAAAGCAAACATAACTCGTGGGAAGACAGATGCTAAGATTTATAATACAGAAATGAGACCTTTCAGTTTCACCAAGAATGAGACAATGTCTTTGTTAAGTGAACAAAAGCCTAACTTGAATCATGAAGCAGACTCACAGCCCCTCAGTCAATCCCAAAACTTGAGTCAGTTTATAGAACCCCTTGAATGAAGGGGGAGGCTGGGTCCCATTGAGGACCAATACACTGCCAAAAATTCATGCTGTTAATCTTCCTCCTAATCTTCCCCCAGAGAGGCCTATAGCCTTTTTTTCCAGGAAAACTGTGCATTGGGGAAAATAAATAATCAGAACTTTTGTGGACTGTCGGACATTGGCTCTGAACTGACACTGATTTTAGGAGCCCCAAAATATCACTATGGTATGGTCAGAGTAGGGGTTTATGGAGATCAAGTTGATGAGACTTTAGCTCAGTTTTATCTAGCAGTATGCACAGTGGGTCCCTGAACCCACCTTGTGGTTATTTCCCCAGTTCTGAAATGCATAAGAATACACATACTCAGCAGATGGCAGAATCCCCACATTGGTCCTTGACCTGTGGAGTGAGGCCATTATCATTGAAAAGGCCAAATGACAGCTACTAGTACTGCCTCTTCCTAGAAAAATAGTAAACCAAAAGCAATACAGCATTCTTGGAGGGATTTCAGAGATTAGTGCCACCAATGAGGACTTAAAAGATGGAGAAATGGTGATCCTACTACATCCCCACTCACCTTGCCTATTTGGCCTACACAGAGGACAGATGGACCTTGAAGAATGACAGTGGACTATTACAAGCCTAACCAGGTGATGACTCCCATTACAACTGCTATATCAAATGTGTTGTTATTACTTGAGCAAATTAACACATCCCCTGGTACCTGGTATGCAGCTATTGATCTGTAAAATGCCTTTTTGTTCATCCCTGTTCATAGGCCCACCAGAGGCAATTCGCTTTCAGCTGGCAAGACCAGCAATACATTTTCACTGTCTTATCTCAGAAGTATGTCAACTCTTCAACCCTACATCATACTTTAGTTTTCAGGAATCTAGATCACCTTTCCCTTCTATAAGATATCATACTGGTCCATTACATTGATGACACTATGCTGATTGGACCTAGTGGGAAAGAAATAGCAACTACTCTACACTGATTGATAAGATGTTTACATGTCAGAATATGGCAAATAAATCCAACTAAAATTTAGGATTCTTTTACCGCAGTGAGGTTTCTAGGACCCCAGTGGTATGAAGCATGTCAGAATATATTTTCTAAGGTAGAAGATAAATGGCCCTTTTTAGATTTTGGAGGCAAAATATTCCTCATTTGAGTGTATTACTCCAGCCCATTTACTAAATGACCTGAAAAGTTGCTAATTTTGAGTGGGCCCAGAACGAAAAAAGGCTCTGCAATGGGTCCAGGTGGCTGTACATGCTGCTCTGCCACTTGGGCCACCTAATCCAGCTGATCCAGTGGTGCTTGAGTGTCAGTGGCAGATAGGGATGCTGTTTGGAGCCTTTTGCAGGTCTCTGTAGGTGAATTGCTGCACAATACTGCCATTTCTGTGGATAACTACTTTCCTTTTCAGAAACAGCTCTTGGCCTGCTACCTTTGTAGAGACTGGACACTTAACTATAGACTAAAACATTACCATGTGACCTGGGATGCCAGTCATGAACTGGGTGTTATCTGACCCATGGGTGTGCACAGCAGCACTTCATCAACAGATGCAAGTGGTTATATACGTGATCAGGACCAAGTAGGCCATAAAGACACAAGTGAGTTTATGACAAAGTGGCCCAAATGCCCGTAGTCTTTACTCCTACTATAATACCTTTTCTCTCTCAGCCTGCACTGTTACTCCAGAAGAGTCCTCTACCACCAGTTGGCAGAGAAGACTCGGGCCTTGCTCACAGGTAGTTCTGCATTATATGCAGGCACCACCAGAAAGTGGACAGCTGCAACACTATAGTCCCTTTCTGGGACATCCCTGAAGGACAGTGGTGGAGAGAAATCCTAGCAGTGGGAAGAACTCCGAGCAGTGCACCTGGTTGATCACTTTACTTGGAAAGAGAAATCGCCAGACATGTGATTGATTATACACTGATTTATGGTCTGTGGCCAATGGTTTGGCTGGATGATGAAGGACTTGGAAGGAATATGATTAGAAAACTAATGACAAGGAAATGTGGGGAAGAGGTAAGTGAATAGACTTCTCTGAATGGGTAAGAGCGTGAAGAAATTTGTGTACGTGTAAGGCTCACCAAAAGGTGATCTCAGCAGAGGAGGATTTTAACAATGTGGATAGAATTATCTATTCTGTATATACCAGTCAGCCTCTTTCCCCAGCCACCCCGTCATTGCCCAATAGGCTCATGAACAAAGTGACCATCGTGGCAGGGATGGCGGTTATGGATGGGCTCAACAACATACACTACTGAAACTCAGCAAGCTCAATCTGGCTACAGCTGCTGCTAAATGCCCATGTATCCACAGCACAGACCAACACTGAGTACCTGATATGGCACTGTTCCCCAAGATCATCAGCCAGCTGTCTGGCCCCTTCCATCATGAAAGGGGAAACATTTTGTTCATACTGGAATAGACAGTCTGGATATAAATTTGCCCTCCCTGCATGCAAGGCTTTTGCTAAAACTACCATCTGTGGACTCATACAGTGCCTCATCTACCATTATGATATTGCACACAGCAGCACTTCTGGTCAAGGAACTCACTTCACAGCAAGAGAAGTGCAGCAATGGACACATGCTCATAGAATTCACTGGTCTTACCATGTTCCCACCATCCTGAAGCAACTGTCTTGAGAGAATGGTGAAATGGCCTTTGAAGACTCAGTCACAGTGCAATCTAGGTGGGAATGCCTTGCAGAGCTGAGGCAAGGTTCTTTAGAAGGCCATATGTGCTCTGAATCAGCATCTAATATATGGTGCGATTTCTCTGATATAGCTAGGAATCACGGGTCTAGCAATTAAGGGGTAGAAATAGGAGTGGCACTATTACCCCTAGTGACCCACTAGGAAAATTTTTGCTTCCTATTCCTGTGACCTTATGCTCTGCTGGCCTAGAAGTCTTAGCTCCAAAGGGAGGAATGACTCCCTCAGGAGAGACAACAATGATTTCATTGAACTGGAAATTAAAACTGCTGCCTTGCCACCTTGTACTCCTCATGCTTCTGAATCAACAGACTAAGAAGGGAATTACTGTGCTGATTTGGTGATAGATCTCAATTACCAAGGGGAAATTGGATTACTAGTCCACTAAAAAGGTAAATAAGAGTATATTTGGAATACAGGGCATCTCTTAGTATTACTATGCCCTGTGATTAAGGTCAATGGAAAACTACAACAACCCAGTCCAAGTAGGACTACGGATGGCCCAAACTCTTCATGAATGAAACTTTGGGTCACCTCGCCAGATAAAGAACCACTTCCAGCTGAGATACTTGCTGAAGGCAAAGAAAATACAGAATGGACGGTGGATGAAGGTAGTTATAAATACAAATTACAACCATGTAACCAGTTACAGAAATGAGGACTGTGATTGTCATCAATATTTTTTCCTTATTTTGTTATGAATATGCTTATGTGTGTGTATATTTGTATATTTATATTTAAATATATTTATTTTATTTCTCTCTAATCCCTTTATCATGTAACATATGATATATTGATTTTATATTGTGGTATTTAAGTATTGTTAACTTTACATCATAGTATTTGAGTAATGGGATACCAAGGAGAAGAGTAAATACCACTCAAGTATTCTACTTTCTCTTCTGGGGAAGGGGTTAGTGCATTTTTGGTTATATGCAGGATAGTTGTATCATGTTAAGCAGAATTATGACCTTATTATTGTCTTCATGTGGAGATTAAGTATAGTTTAAGGAGATGCATGTGGGTGCCAAATTGATAAGGGGTGGAGTTGTGTTATTTAATTTTGTGTCAACTTGACTGGACCACAGGGTGCCCAGATATTTTGTTAAACATTCTTTTGATTGTTTCTGTGAGGGTTTTTTAGGGTGACATTAATATCTAAATTGGTAGGCTGAGTAAAACACCCTCTCTAATGTGGGTGGGCCTCGTCCAATTAGTTGAGGGCCTGAATAGAACAAAAATGCTAGTCCTCTGAGTAAGAGAGAATTCTTCCTGACTGATTATCCTCAAACTAAAACATTGGCTTTCTTCCTGCCTTTAGACACAAATGGAAACATTGGCTCTTGGGTCTCCTGGTTGCCGGCTTACCCTGCAGATCTTGGGATTTGCCTGCCTCTGTAATAGTGTGAGCCAATTTCTTTTAATAAATCTCTTTAGAGGTGCCTGGCTCGTTCAGTCAGTGGAGCATGTTATTCTTGATCTCAGGGTTGTGAGTTCAAGCCCTACGTTGGTATAGAGATTACTCAAAAAAATCTTTAAATAAATAAATAGATCTCTTTACTTAGACACACACACACACTTTAAATGAATCCATAAAGTAGCATGTCCTTAAGATTTATACGACCATATTAGGTTGGAATTGTATTAATATAGTCAATAAGACTAGTCTACAAATGTCTTCTAGCAATCCTGGACCTTCCTCTCCAGCCCTGCCTCCTTCCCTCCTTGAACCAATGAGGGCACTAACCTAGAGACTTATAAATTATTTTTTATCTACATATGCTTTGCTTTTTCCTCTCTTGGATTTACCTTGGGTAAGCTGTGTCTCTCTCCACCACGTATCAGTGATTTCAGGCCAGCATTCACGGGACTGTAGCCAGTACATAAAACATTCAGGAGACCTCCCTGTCAGCATGGGGTTGTCCAAATGCATGCAGGGGTCCCCCCAATAGGCACACTGTCCTCACAACACCCATTCAGCTCTTGGCTAGCTATTCCTTGCAGATTCCTCTCTTGACCTATTCCCAAATGGTTCTGACCAGTCCTTTTCATTTCATTTGTATATTTGTATAAAGCAATGAAGCATATCCTTGCTGGGACTGCAGAGCAAATTGGTGGCATGCCTTCTGAGAGTTCCAAGGTTGTCATGGGCATGATAGCAATACCCTGCTTTAACTAAAAGTCAGTTCTAAACTCTCCAGGGAGTTCCAGAGGGTGCATGCTCTTCATTCTTTTGGATACATAGCAGACACCCAGAGTGTCCTGAGGTGCCCTAATAACAAAAGCCCATTTCCTCCACATACCAGGAGAACAGGACCAGGTCGGTTTTATTTCCTTAGTGATCTGCTGAAATCTCTCTCCGATTGAAAGTCATCTTTTTCATAACACTGAAAAGATGTAACATTAGCTTAATCATTCCCAAATGAATCCTGAAAAATATTTGGAAACAGTACACTTATACAAAATCATTTCAGCATTACTAGAAAGTTTCAGCCATATGCTATAAACTTGTACTTTTAAGTGGCGACCATGTGGTCTGCCTTCAGAACATCCAGTTCTTTCTTTTTTATAGAATTTAAACCCCTGACACTTGTTTTAAGACCTAAAAAAACCTTTAGTGCTTAGCAAAATGCAGAACCTGGCATGGTCATAAAGAAGATATATTTGATTTTACTCCTTGAAGCCATAAAAAAAAAAAAGAAAAAGAAAAAGAAAAAAGACACAGGATACCGTCTGTAGGAAAACTAAAATGGCAGCTGCAACTTCTTCCCAGAAGTCTCTGGGAGGAGACATGTAAGGTCACTCCTTATTCTCCTGGGTTCCAGGAAAGCAATTTACCCCTCCACCCCCCATCTAAAGCAAAGAGCACCGGGGAGAGATCCAACTCTCAACAGAGCCTGTCTTGATTGAGAAAGTTAACACTTCAAGAAAAGGATTCTGTCTTCTTTCAGGGTTCTTGAAAAGGATCCTTGCCAAACCCAACCCCAAGATAGAAAAAGTTCTTTTTCTAAGACTTGAGAATTCATTACCAACTTGTATTAGCAATTGGACCTGTGAAGAATTCTATCAAATCATGCAGCCTAAGGGACCTAATTTAATAAAAAAAATTTTTTTTTGAAATTAGAGTCCAAGTGGGATATCAAGGAGAAAATTCCAGTGCCAGGGAGTGATGGAAATTCACACTGGATGTATAGTGCACTCCTAGGAAGAAAGGCCACCACATTAGAATCCAGCACCTGTGAGACGATGAACAAAAGCTTCTAAGAGGGTAACTCTCTTTTCAGAACATGAAGGAGAGAGATTCGCCGTTCTAATCTACTGAGAGTTTAATACTGTATTGAAGGAAAGCATTGATGTGTCATTAGCAACATCTTCCTACCAGTCTGGCTCTAGCTTCTCTGGATTTTGGGAAAAGTTTAGACAAAAAAAGATGGTTGAGAAGGTGTAGAACAATCTCCTTTCACCTGTTTTGTATTGTATTGATTTTTTGTGCCTAGTAGAGTGCTTTGTACAAAAGACTCAATATATACTTGTTGTTGAAGGAATTAATTAATTAATTTTGTATGTATATAGGCCCATCCATTGGGCAAAAATATTTTGGCACAATTTGATTCCTTCCAAAGTAATTAAAAATGAGCAAATGTGAGAGCAAAAGAGTGAGCTAATTTGAACATACAATACCTAACATTTAAAAAACACCATGCCTTGTTTCCAAATAATGAATTTTGTGGTCCAAAAAACAGAGGAGCTGCATACCATGAAATGAAGCAGAGGCAATTAAGCCTATAACAGGATGTTAAAATTGAACTTATGACTAGGCCCCAAAATATAATTGACTGGAAATTCCAAAACGAAGTAGCAACTTGCCAATTGCATATTGATCAATGGAAATGATCCTGAGGAACAGGTAGATGAGTTTTTGACCCCTAAGCCAGGTCAAGACCATAAAAAGGGAGAGGCAGCAGGTGATCTACTATACATCACCTCTAGTCTAGTGAGAGGAGATTTTGAGGAAACCACTATGCAGTTAGGAGTAATCTGACCCCTTACCTGGGAAATCTATAAGACAAAGAGGGTTGTCCAATGTTTTAGCACTGGAGTCAGGACATGTTGGAGCAAGGGATGCAAGATTTCTTTAAGGATCAAATGTGGACCAATCGAGAGAGAGAGAGAGAGAAAGAGAGAAAGAGAGATGGGTTATTTCTGATCCTTGAGGTACAGAAGGATCCAACAACAAGAATCTGGAGGTGAACACCTTTGGTAAGGAAGGAATCAATAGCAACCACTCAAAAGAGACATGTTTTGCATCTTTCTGGATCAAGGGATCTGCAGAGAGAGGAACCCAGTGGAGAACTGCCCGAGAGCCTATCAAAATACCCCTACTGAGACAGAATCTGCCAGGCTCAGAGAACAGGAAACCAGATGATGTGGCTCCATTAAGAACTTTCTTTACCACTTCCTTCTGACCTCTGAGAGATCAGAAACTGCTGGCCAGGAGGGAGTGGATGGAGAGAGAAGAGAAGATAGGATAGGAAAATATAGAAGAAATCCACCAACCTTCCCCTTCCTGACTGCAGTTTTCCAACCTGAAATACACCCTAAGTAAGAAGGAAAGAATAATTAACTTGAAATCAATTTGGGATTTTTTTTAACATTTTAGAATCTCATTAAACTTTCTAAATTGAGACTATGATCTCAATTTAAAGTAATTGTACATGGGGTGCCTGGGTGGCTCAGTCGTTGAGCGTCTGCCTTCCGCTTGGGTCATAGTCCCAGGGTCCTGGGATCCAACCCCACATTGGGCTCCCTGCTTGTCAGGAAGCCTCCCTCTCCCACTCTCCCTGCTTGTGTTCCTGCTCTTGCTGTCTCTCTCTCTCACTCTCTGTCAAATAAATAAATAAAATCTTTAAAAATTTTTTTAAAATAAAGTAATTGTACAACTGTTTGTTACCTAAATGTGTACAGAAAAATCATGGGAGTGCCCATAGGCAGATCCTGATTTGAGGGGACCCTCATTCAGAAAAATAAAATTGTGATTATAGGAAAAGAAATCACAATAAATTACAGATTTTTAAAAGCTGACAAATAACACACATATATCATAAAATAACATTTTTGTTAGCTGTCTGGCACATTGATATATTTTCTAAATAAAATTTTTGTTTGAATATTCTTTAATTGCTCCTTAAATATTTTCTGCAAAGAGAATAAAAAATATTGTATTTTTGTTGATCAAACTTTATAGTACCAATGTAGATTTGTGCCCTACAAACATAGATATTTTATGATAAATTCCATTTCCTTTTTTTTCCAATTAAAAAAAGAAAAATAATAGATGCATTTAGCATTTATTGTAAGTAGGATTCTATGAGAAATGAATGAATCCTCTGCTTATAGTCTTATATGTGTAACAATTAGAAAAGTTTTCAACAAACTTGTTTCTGGTTCCGTATCGTTTAAACCTGGTCTCTTTTTACCCAGGCGTAGTGTGACACATTCACATCTAGATACGACCTTTGCTTTGTATCCTATCATTGTAACTCCAATGAGTTAATCTGGTAAGCAGCAGAGGCAAAATTCAGTCAGACTCCTGCTTTTGTGGAGCTTTTGGCCTTTTCTGTGTAGAAACAAATGCTAATCAATTAACCACACTAAAAAGACGTGAGGTATTTTGAAGGAAAGGAGCATTGCTCTACAAGAGTGCATAAGAAAGGAACTTCATCAGTAATTATTTTATAGTGGATACTGGATTAATAAAACAAAGGTTCAGGTAATGTGGCTGTAGTCAGAAGCCTGTCTGACTCCATCTTAAAGCCCTTGGTTGAATAACATCTTAGAGCCTGCCCACATTCCAGAATCTCATTTCTCTCTGTGCACTTGGTATTGGGAATTCTTCTTAGTGCCTGTTCTCAGGCTCTGTTACCACTACTGGCATCTACGCTGCTCTGCCAATCATGTTGTTTTCCTGGAGTGTTGTTTTCCTGGAACACAGCAAGGAGAGAACTCAGTCTGGCTTGAATCTTTGAAAACTCCATTGAACTCAAGCTGCCTCTTGGCATCTCAGAGTCTACTTGTACATAGGCTGGGCTTCTGTCCAAATTAAGGAATCTTTCACCACTACCTTCTAATTCTGCACCTTTATCCCATCACCATAACACCTTTTATCCCATAATATGCAGTGGGGTAGGGGGGTGGGCAATATCAAGAGAAGATGAATTGAATCAACAAATGTGACATTTGCCTCAAATTGCGGGTTGTGTTTTCCTGAGAATGTATCATCCTCTTGTGAGCCAAATACAGGTAACCAGTATTTGAAAACCTGCTTCTGAGTGTGTAGCAGGTCCTCTGCTTCCTAATGATCTGAGGTGCTTATTTAAAAATACAGATTTCAAGCTCCACTCTGGAACTACTTCTCAGAGGATCTGGAGACTGAGACCTGGGAATCTGAATGTTTATTTAGCCCTACTCCCTAGTGAATGTTTTGTACATTAAAGTTTGAGAATGACTCCACTAAGGATACATAGATGACTTTCCCAATGCCTTCCCATCAAGAGATAAGTTGGATGCTCAGACTGTATGACACCAATATGACAAATGCAGGGAAAAATATCAGCTTGTAAGGTAATCACTGGAGGAAACTATAAAATATGCTAAACTAAAAGGTTGACAGCGTGAATAAAAATGACCAAGGTACAAATTGATTCTTTACAGCATTGTTGAAGTAGCAAAAGTGTCCACATATGAGGTACTAATTAAGTAAACTCTAATACGTTCAAAGAAATACTATGCAGCTATATAAAAAATAGAACACTATATATTGCTAAGATATGTTGTTGAAAAAAGGAAATGGCTGAGCAGTACATATGGTGTACTGTCTTTTACATGAGAAAGAGGAATGTACTTTCTAGGGAGAAGAAGGTAAACTACGTATTTATATTTGCTTGTGTTCCCATGAGGAAATGCTGGAGGGATACAGAAGAAACCAACACAAGTGATGTGACTTGTTTGCTGTAATAAATTCACTGGCTCACACTTCTCTTTCTCCACTCTTTTTGGATAGTGTCTTGCCACACTGTCTCTGGGCTTGACCATGTAATTTTCTTTGGCCAATGTGAGGCAAGCAGAATTGGGGAATTGCCTTGTCTTGCTGCTCTTGGAGCCCTCTGAGCGCCATGTGAAGAAGCCCAGGCTAGCCCAAAAGATGATGAGAGACACATGATCCAACTGCCTACCCACTTCCCACCCCCATAACCTAGTCAACAGCTTATCAACTGCAGAGTGATATGGAATAAAGGCTGTATTAGAAGGATTAGACCTTGCACAATTAAAAGACATTAGCCAGAGACCACAAAGGAGAGCTGCTAAAGAAATCTATGGAAGGCTTCTGCTTTTTTATCTGATGCTGTTCCTGAAGTCACTGAATGTCAGCAGGGCAGGTAGTCAAAAAGAAAAGGTGAATACAAAGCAAGAGATTGAGGACAAACTGGAACCTGTGCCTGTCTCCAATTGCATCAAATTTCTTTGCTGTGGATATGTACATGTGCCTGGTTCAGGACTCAGGAAAGCAGGAGGAAATCCATAGGAGCTGAAGGAGTGTGGATCTTGCCAATGCCCCATGGCAAAGGGTGACCCAGTTGGTCAACAACAAAGTGCAGGAGCTACAGTGGTACCTGGGGCCCTAAACCAACATTCCAAGCATAATGTCAGTCACTTCCTTCTACCCTCCAAACATCATGCAAGTATCTTGTGTTGTCTACCTTAATCCAGAATTATATAGGGAAGGGAAATGTACTTGCAGGTAAGCTAAGTGAACACAGTATAATTATCACACCAATCCTAGATCACCAGCCTCCAGCCAAGTGGTCAACTAACCCCAGAAGCATGGAGTATAGTCAGCAGAGTTCCATCAAGATCACCCAGACTAGAAAACTTATTCAGCCCACTACAGATTCACAAGCTAAATAAACTGTTGTTTCAAGCCACTGAGCTTGTTGCATGGGGAAGGCTAGTAGCTAGTAGCTAGACTTCTTAGTGTATACCTTATTCTGTAAGACTTGTATCATTTAATTTTTTGAACCATGTAATATATTACTAATAAAGAATAAAATTAACTTAAAAATATCTGGAAGGACTGTAGTATGTTACTGGGTAGCTTATTAGTTATTGAAAAGGCACCATCTAAAGGGGTAGGTAGTTCAGAGAGGCAGGAGAGATGTGTGTAAATCAATTGAGTCTCCCACAGCCTTGTCCATTTCAGATGTGGAATAAGCATCCACCTCTGTCAGGTACCTACCTAGGAGTCAACCTGTCTTTTTGCCTCTCTTTCATCCTTGATCCCAATCTATCCCCAAGGCTATGGATTCCATGTCTGAGATATCTCTTTATTCTTATTGTCTCCACTGCCATCACTGTAGCCCAGGCTATTCCAACAACACCCCAACTCATATCTCTGATGCCCCATTGCCTCTCTCCAATCCATTCTCTGTATTTAATAGGCGTTAAAATATGAACCAGACCATGTCATCCCCTTGCTCCATTTCCTGCTTTAAGTCTTCAATGTTTTCCAATTAAATTTTGAATTTATACAAAGTCTTGCCCTGATTTATAAGATCCTATAAGACCCTGCTCTTACCAACCTCTCTGATCTCCAGTGTCACTCTCCCAGACCCATCCCAGTTGACTCCAACTACAGTAGCCTTCTTTCAGTTCCTCAAACACTCAACACTTATGCTTTTTCATATCTTTGGATTTGCACATGACATTTCTTATGCCTATTTCTTTCTCTCCCTAATAGAATATAAACTCCATGAGGGCAGGACCCTGTCTACCTTGTTTATTATTGTGTCCCTGAGGCCTATCAGAGTGCTTTACACAGTGGGTCCTCAACAAATACTTAACGAATGAATGAATGAATGAATGAATGAAGCAAGGTGGATTGAAGTATCTATCTCCTTCCAATTCCCTTTGAGTATCCATTTAAACATACCATGTATCTTCTTAGATTTATCTGGCTCTATTCCTTGCTTCACTTAGTTGTCTATTGCAATGTCTATTCCTCAGAAAGGCCTGCCCTGACTCCATCTCATGTAGTCTGCACTTGACCCTCTCTAAGTCCTTATATATTTATCACTCTTTGAAAATAGATTATTTGTGTATTTATATAATGGCAGGAATTGAGCTTATCAAGAGCTGTATCTGTAGCACCTAGAATAGTGCTTAACACATAGGAGATGTTTGGTGATACACACATACACACACAGAATAATGAAGAGTGACCCTACCTTATTCTTCCTTGCTCCTCTCTGAGGACTGACAGTCCTGACCTTGAATTCCAGCCTAGTCCCCAGAACCCAGCTACCACTAATAGGACCGTCCACAGCTGAGCATGTCAAAGTGGCAATCTGTTTTGAATTATCTATTTCTGAGCTTCATCCACCTCCTGGAACTCACCTTTTGCTCTCTCCCAATTGCTACTAAATTGCCTGGCCTATGACAAGATTGCTGTATACACTTGGCTATGCTTGGCTTACCAAACCGAACCCTCTCTCTCACTCTGTCTCCCCATCTCACCTCTCTTGGAAGGTATGGGGCCTGCTCCTCTTGTCTCCTCCAGATGCCTTACCTTTCTGTGTGTAACTGGCTAAACCTCCCTGACTCCTGAGACATGACTGAAGGAACAATGAAATCAAGTCCAAAAAAGGTTAAGGAAATTTAGCAGTGGTTCTTGAAGCTTTAACTGTTCATTAGAGTTGCATTATTCTTCTAAAGAGCTATATAGAATCCCCAAATTTGAATATATCACAACACATTCAACTATTCCCCTACTGACAGTGAATGTTCACAGTAAGTATCCTTGTGCAGATCCCTTTGGAGACATTCACTATGATGCCATTTATGTAAAAAGAAAAAGATTCTGCACATCTTCCATGACACAGGCACATATGTAGGTACATGAATGCACAGCAACTGTCTGTTAATACTAGCTACATCTGGAGATCAGGGGTCATATTCAAAAACACTTCTGCCTTCTCTATTTCAGTTTTATAATAAGGAAAATGCAAGTGTGTGTTACAAGATTAAAGATGATTAAAAACATTAATGAAACAAATTTTAACCAAAAAAAAAAAAGACTATCCTTTTACCAAAGTACCTTTCTCAGGTATGGTAGAAAGTGGTAATGTGATTAGAATTTCTGTATTCCCATCTCTGGGTGGAGGTATGGAATGTTGCAAAAGGCAAGCTGTCAGGTTGCCCAAGGAGGAGGCCATCTGGGTAGCCCATTACCCAATTTAGCAGCATGGTAACCCATACTCCTGTGGCACATTTTAAGAACTTTTCATTTTTACTTTGAACTTTGTCTCTTGCATCAGGAGAGTTGAGCCTAATAAAGGGAAACCTGTCTCAGCATTTCATCACAGATTTCTGTAACATAGCTGTATCTCTACAGAATCTATCCAGGACTTCCCAGAAAAGTCCAGGCCTGGATTCTACAATTGCATCACAGTGAAATATTGGGTTCCACAGCTAAGTCAGTAAATAAATGTTATGGGGCTGTCATCTGGTATCTGGGTCATTGAGTTACATTAGAAAAGTGTGATAACAATGAAACAGCACACCCTTGTATTTTTGTTGGGCTTTTCTTTCTCAGGTGCTTCCTGACACCTCACATATCTTTGCAACATAGCAGTGTGATAACTTGGGGGCAGGTATCACCATCCTGTTTTACTGAAGGTCCTTGCTCCCACAGTGCTGGCCTTTCAGTATCTTCGCCAAGTACCCCAGGGCCCTTGCACTTGCTATTTATCTGCCTGGGAATGCTCTTTTCCTAATCCTCTGGTAGGATCCTTTTCATAGTCCCAAAATCATATTCTAGAGCAATCTTTTCTGACTATACAGGTACCCCTCCAGTTACTTTCTATTACATCACATCTTATATTCTTTATAGCACATATCACTATCTGGAACTATGTGATTTATTTATCTATTGTCTTCCTCTCCCCATTTGAATGTAAAAGAGCTTAGGATTTTGTTATGTTCACTACTAAATACCCAGCAAAGCCCAGATACCCTGTAGGCACTCAGGAATGTCTTTTGAATATATAAATAAATAATTTCCCAGAGACTAGGCTAGAACAGTGATTCTCAGTCCAGGCAGGCTCATTAGAATCATCTGGAGGGCTTTTAAAAAATACTACCCAGGGCCACCCGCCATAGACGTCCTTTTAACCATTTAACAGGCTGGCCTAGGCTTGGTATTTTTAAAAGCTGCCCAGGTGATTCTAATATGTGTCCACAACTGGGTATCTGAGGCTGATAGTTTTTTCAGATCTTTCTGATGTTGTTACAATTCCCCAGGAGGAAGACTATGGTGTAAGGACAATAGTAGTCATAGGGAGGGTGGTGAGATGTGGTTGGACTTGGGTGAGGATATAAAATGTGCAGCTGAGGCTAGCCAGGTGAAGATGTGCCCAAGATCACTTGCTTTTATTAGCAGAACTGACACAATGATCCACATTCTCTGATTAAAAATAGCAGAGCTCGTCTGGGAACATGTTGCCTCTCACTTCTTGGCTGCTCATTCCATGATATTCTAAAACACCCTACATAAATCAGTGCACAGACTTTGACTACCCCTCTCTGGGAATTTAGAATTGCATCTAAATGGAAGTTCTGCTTAAAGGAAGAAGCTTCTGGATATAAGCCTCCTCTCATTATTGTTCTTGTCCTCTTCTTTTTCCTTCTGCTTCAATTCTCTTCTTCTCTCCATTTCTTTTCCCCTATAATCTTAGCACTCTTTATTCTCCCAGAACTTACTTTTTTTTAAAAAAAGATTTGATTTATTCATTTGAGACACAGAGATACAGAGAGAGAGAGAGAGCATGAGCAGGGGGAGAGGCAGAGGGAGAGGGAGAAGCAGACTCCCCACTGAGCCAGGAGCCCAATGTGGGGCTCAATCCCAGGACTCTGGGATCATGACCTGAGCCGAAGGCAGATGCTCAACCATCTGAGCCACCCAGGCGCCGCAACCCCCCCTCCTCCGCTGAACTTTCTAAAATGCTTCCTTAAATATTTGGAGGTTTTTAAGTTCAAAACTTGAAGAGTTCTCTGCATAGTGTTGTGGGCAATCTATGGATAAGAAAAAATTATTCATCCAAGCATTCCATCTCATCCTCATGCAAAGAGGCCACACAGATTATATATAGTTTTCCATAAATCCCAGATGATATTCTTGTCTTCTCAGACCAGAAAAATGGGGAGAAAATTGGAATGCAGGCACTTGACCCTTCTCCAGACTGTGGAAGTTGCAAAGTTCCTGGAAAAACAATAGACATCAAGGTCTTCTGGGCATTTGGGGAAGATGGGTCATATGAATTTTGAGTTTTGGGAGCCTCTAAACAAATCTCCTCTTCTGTCAATTAAACAATTGATTTATGAGGAGCGAAGTTGCCACGTGGTTTGGATACACCATGCTCTGGGGATGAAAAGAGAAAGAAATGTAATTTTGCTTGGAAGACCTTTTAGACTGTTGGCTGTCTAGCGCTGAGAATAAAATCTGGGTGCGGAAAGGATAAAGAGGGGGTGGGGCTGTTGCAGAGTGGAAGGACGGATTGGACAGAACACAGGACTTGGCCCTGAGTGAAACATTACATTGCTTGCAGCCATGGGATGGTTTGGGGGGTCTCATTTCCTAGATTCCTTTAGGGTTTCCTATTTTTCTGATGAGGTAGTGAGTGGGCACAGGGTATTCTGGGTTCAGCCCTCTTGGCGCCAGGGGGAGCCTGTGTTTTCTGTCTGTGTATGTAGACATGTATGAAACTTAGCAGACCTGACACTTGTCTCTTCAGGAGAGTTCAGGGGAAAAGGCCAGGTGGGACATGGCATGCTTATTACAATGACCACACAGCACACACTGTCCTCCCTTGATTCGGCACTTCACATTCTCCAGTGAAAAATTAGTGGGAAATGCTCATTTGTGTCAGGCTTTCCTCATGATTTAAATGCTGCATGCTTCACCCGGGACACCTGTGTTTGTTGAGCAATACTAGAGGAGGCCTTTGAGAGGTTTACAAAAGACCAGGCAGTGAAAGGGATGAGTAATGAAATGGAGGTTCCCCCTGGGGTTGAAGAGAGCATGTGGGAAGATGTTGTTGGGAGGAGGGGGTAGAAAAGAATGGGGTAGTAGGGAAAATTAACCTCTTTATTCATCCATTCAGCAATGTGATAGCTATTTATTGAGCATCTCTATGACAAAGTACTTTCCTAAGCCTGGTCGATATATCAAAGTGAATCGGAGAGGTTTTGCCTTTCTCATATTTGCTCAACTTTTTCCTACTTCTCTTCTGTGGAGACTTTCCTGACTCCTGGATGAAGGTATTGCTCTCTTCTCAATTCTTCAGTAACCCTTTATGCAGACTTCCTCTCTGGCACTTAATACATTTTTTATATTCTAATTTTCTGTGTATGTATTCATCTGCTTCACAAGGCTCTGAGTTCTGCAAATAGGGATCATTTCACAGTCATCCTCGATGCTCATGCATATGAAAGGTGCTCAGTAAAGGTTGATTAAATGGGTTTGAAATTAATATTTAACTTGGACAGGTAGATTGCTCTTCACATATTTATAAATATGATGCTGTTGTGGATTTAATTTCTTAATCTGTTCGGGAACTGAGGAGGCAGGTTTGAAAGTGATATATTGAGATCCATGGATTTTCTATTTTGTTATTCAGATAATCAGTGATATCAGAACTATCCCATGGAAGATTGGTGGGTGGGCTAAAACTAGTGGTCATTATTTAGACACAGTTGATATAGTTATTTTTTTAATTAGTGTGGTCCTTTTCTAACTCATTGTTCTCTCTCTTATTATTTCAAAACCAAGCCCTCAACATGTGCCACATCCATGAAGTACTCATCAGCAATGGCAATGATAATAATAACCAATATTGATGGAGTTCATCCATGTGTCAAGGTTTATACTAAGTGCTTTGCATGTTTTGTTTCATTTATTCCTCATGAAATCCCATGAGGCTAATACTACTATTGTTCTCATTCTAAAATAAAGAACCTGAGACATAAAAAGCTTAAGTAAATTGCTCAAGGTCACATAGCTTATGAGTGGGATTGAAGCAAGATTCTTGCCAGGGACTGGGCTCTTAACTTCTTTGCTATATTGTCTCCCCTATTTGGCTACTGATGCTATAGGAAGTATGTACAAGAAAGGATAAAGACGTGTCACCTCTTGTGTTGAGGATCTGTTGCTAGAGGCATTTCTTGAACTGATTGCCCTCACCGAATCTTCAAGACTGGGTATCACCCCCTCTGAGAATTTTATCTTTTCCAGACTGAGCCAGATATTGCTTTCTGTATTTCTACAAAACCTACTGCTCTTCTTTTTCATATGGCATCAATTATAATTGTCTAATTTCTTGTTTGCTTCCCCCCTGAGCCTGTAAATTCTTTAAGGACAAAAATTTTCATCTCTCAGTGCCTAGAACCTGTTGCTCAAGAAATATTTGTTTAATTAATTAAGAAAAAAATGCAATTTACTTCCAACTTTTCAAGAGCATTTCCATAAGAATGCTTACTGCTATACTTGTTAGCAATGCTTATTGCATCCACTGATTTGTTAATTCTTTCAATAGATATTTATTGAGGGAGGACCTGTCTGTGTTAAGCATTCTTCTGGGGGCTGAGGTGAGAAAACATACATGGTTCCTGTTTATAGGAGGCTTGAAGTTTACTGTGGGGGGTGTAGACATTAATTAGAACTGTCTAAGCACAATTTGGGATATTGCTATGGGAGAAAGGGAAAGGGTGCTATATGAAAACATGAAACTGAACAGAAGAATCCCTGAATCTCAGAGAAAACCCGTAATCCTACAAAAGGTTCAAGTGGATCATCCTTTGACTCCTAAGGGTTAAACCCTGAGTCAATAGCCCCTGATGATGGTGAGCCAATTAAATGCAAATTTGGAAAGTCTGGACAAGTCAGTGAGTTATTTTTTAAACAGTCTCAGAATCATTGAGTTGGAGTCCCCAACAATCATTGAATCCAACTTCACATACACTGGAAAAGCTTACTTGGAATTAAGGTTCCAGGTAAATTGATTGTGCAAGGATAATGAGAATCAGTCCCACTCTAGAAGGATTTGCTCTATGTCCCAATACTATTCCTGGTAACAGAGACCAGTGTCTACCTAGAAACTTTACAAGGCATTTAGGGAGTTATCTTGATAAGCTCAGGTAATTTTACACAGAATCCAGAGCAAATTATCCCAGACCAAGTCTGAGTTTTGCCAGGGATTTATTCCAATTTTGTCTTGGTGCTACCTTCTGGTGAGTAAAACCAAAGAGCAGAGATCGAACTTCTAATCCTAGAGAATATACTGATAGAGTGAGTTTTTGTTTTATTTAGAGGAGGGATCATAAGATATTATTAAAACAACTTGAACATCTGGTTTGGGGATAAAGTCATTTTATTGTGTGACTGCCAAGCCACAGGGCCAAGCTTACCAAGAAAGCCTCCCTTTCTCCCAGCTTTCAGTAAAGTCGAATACCCAACTATAATAATATGCACCCTCCAACATAAACGAAGAGTAAAGGGGAGCAGAGTGAGGTCTTCAAAACTCAAGGAAAATTCACCTGGTAGTTGGAAAATCAGAGCAATACAGAGTAGCTACACTCCCTTTTGAATCTTTTCTCAACCTAACTGCTACCTATTCAAACTCTCAATGAAAACATCCAAAAAGGAACCAATATCCAAAAGAAGTACTCATTGAATCCCAGTAAAATTCCTCCTTCCACCACCTCTATCCTCTTCTCCACAAAGTTGAAAATTGATGTTCAGTCTTAGAGAAAATAAAAATCAGAGTTAGTAAGGACCCTTAGAGTATACATGGAATGGGGCTCTTCTTTCTACATGCCCAGTGCTGGTGAAGTCCTTTCCTGCTGCTGCTCTATTGTTCTGGACATGCCCTTAAGTTATTTAATCTCATTCATCCATTCAAAAAATATTAATGAGCACCTATCAGGTAATAGGCTTTGTGTCAGGCACTAAACTTTATGATATGATGGTATTTATATTTAGGCAGCTAAGATACACTTAAACAGACACATACATAAAATGACTGCTAGTTGTAAAAGAGCTATGAAAGAAACAAAGCACTGCGAATATAAACACCTGGTTCTCCCATTTCTTCCATTCACACCCAGGGCTGACCTTTCAGTCAATCGTGACAACCTTTCCCACATTCCAGACAGTTGATACCAATTGATCAAATTGGCAAACAAATTAAAGTCTATCTGCTGCCCCCAAGCCTGGGTTACCAGACAAGGACAATAAAACCCCTAAATAGGATGTACCTATGTCATATGTGCCTACTGTCAGTATCAGAAAGTTGGAAAACAGACTAGAGATCTGTTTTTGCTCAGTCCCTTTGTTTTTGCAGTGGCCCAGAGTGGAGCAGTGATCTGCCACTCAGATCACTCTCTCAAGTCACCAGTGGCAAAACCCTGGTTGGAACCTGAGTCTCATGAATCCAATTCTAGGACCTTCACCTGTTGCCTTCAATGGAGATTGTAATATTTTGGTCTTATCCAATTTGACCATCTCTCCATTCACGAATTGTGCTTTCATAACTTGAAGAACCCAGAAGAGGGAAGAAGGGAAATTTACAAAGTTTAGGAGTCAAGTAGTTTTCTGGTTGGCAAGATGAATCAATGAGAAGTAGATCGTAGAGGCTTAAAAAGGGAAAGCATATCAGAACCCAGCGAATGAACAGGTATTAGGTTCCTTCTTTCTTAAATATTTCAGAATTTCCAGAATGTGGATAAATTATCCTTGTTTTGAGTCCTCAGGTTGTCTTTTCAGGGATGGGTATTTGGAAAGAAGGGAAGGGTGGGAGTGAGTGAGATGTGGAGGCGGAACTGGACTATTTCTTTTTTATATTTGCTAAATGCTCTTGCATTGACTACCTACGTAATGCAAATGCTGAGAATAATCAACTATACTCCAAACCAATGACACCAGTTTTTGCATCTGATAGCAGTTTGCCAGAGGAAATCAACTATAAACAAGTTTTTAGTCTGACAATCCAAGACTCCTCATAGAATTGACTCAGCGGTTATTTTGTCCAAGGTACATAGAGCAAGTTTGCTAAGTCTGGGTCATTCTGATAAATTCTTGAAAACAGGGACCCCAGACTGCAAGGGGAGAACATCAAAGATCTCCTGGGGCTGTAACTAAGAGCTGGCAACTGGCCTATGTCCTCACTTCACTCCAGTCCTGGGCCCGCAGCAAGAGGAAGATTAGTAGGCAGGAGTCCTCCTCTGCCTTCTTGAAGGCCATCTGCTTAGCTGTGGTTCCCTTGAAGAATCAGAGGTTCTCAATTTGAAAAAAATCCCAGTGGATCATCTAGTGCAGCCCTTTCTCCAGGGAATTAAATTAATATTGTCATTAACAAGACTATACTACAGGTTTGCATATGGAGAAAGAAAGGATTAGAAAACAGTGAGTCAAGCAATCCCCAGAGAACCCCATGGGAACAGGAGGTGACTCCCTGCCTCAGGTAGAAAAAAAAATAGGATTTAATAGGATAGTAGCCCTCAAACTTTTGCATGCACCAGAATCACCTGGAGGGCTATTAAAACATAAATCCCTGAACCTCACTTCAGAGCCTCTGATTCTAGTAGGTCTGGGACTTGAGAATTTGTCATTTCTAAGAAGTTCTCAGGTGATCCCAATGCCTCTGGTCCAGGAACCAAACTTGGGGAGCTTTTGTAACAGGTAAAGAGGAAAAAGAAGATAGCAACTGCCCAAAGTCATCCAGTTCCCTCACCTTCTGGAGGCCTCGGAGAGGGAATTATAAGAGCAGGCATTCTCCATAGTTAGATGGACATTAGTCTTTTCTGTTCATTAAACGTCATATTTGAACTTAGTGAGGAAGGGAGGCCTGTGCCAGCTGGTATAGGTCACAAATATAATTCCCTGGGGAAATTCACTTAAGAAAAACACAAAAAGATAAAGCTAGGTGCTACGTGCAGTTGATGTGGCTGAGCCCTGGAAAGAGTGAGGGGGCTTCCTTGGGTCTGGTGATGTGGTGAATTGGGGTGTGCATTGGGTAAGCAGGAAAGGGAACAAGACCCATTGCTCCTTCATGGTATCACCAAATATATGATGGGTTGTAAATTATAAGTTCTTTTGTTTTTCCAATTATGTTAACTTCTATTCATATTCAGCAAAGCCCACAATGTGGGAGAAAGAGCCCCAGACCAGGAGTTGGCAGGGCCCAAGCCTGGCTCCACCTTAGTTAGTTTTGTGATATGGGCAGACCACTTCAGCCCTCTGCATCTTAGCTTCTTCATCTGTGGAAATCACAATATTTACCCTATAATTCTGCTGAACTTTCTAAGGGTCCAGTGAGATCAGGTGTAAAGGCACTTTACAAGAATATAAAGTGCTATATGGAGCACCTGGGTGGCTCAGTCAGTTAAGTGTCTGCCTTCCGCTCAGGTCATGATCCTGGGGTCCTGGGATCTAGCCCCGCATCAGGCTCCCTACTGAGCGGGGAGTCTGCTTCACCCTCTCCCTCTGCCTCTCCCCCCAGCTTGTGCTCTCTCTCTCTCTTTCACTCACACCCTCTCTCTTTCTCAAATAAATACATAAAATCTTAAGAGAAAGAATATAAAGTGTTGTAGAAAGGGAAGAAGTCATTCATTCATTCATTCAACAAAGTTGTATTGGGTGTCAACCACATGTTGGGTTCTGTTGGTATCCCAAGGAATAAAATAAACAAGGTTCTTGCTCTCTGTGGGGAAAAGAGGAAATAACAGGCTTTCTTTTCAGTCAATTTTTTTCTCACTCCCTCCCCTTCTGACCTTGACACTACTGAGAAAACTTTTAATGGGATGAACAGAGAGTTAACAGATACAGGTTTAGAGGTTTCCTGGGAGTCCTTAGGTGCCCTCGCATGCCCTCTCCAGAATACTATGTACTCTCATATCTAAGCACACAGTGACAGACTAAGGAAAGTAGGCAGAGAGCCAACAAGAGGGGTGGAAAAGGCCTTGCAGTAGGGTCACTGGGTCCCAATCCTTATACTCAATGGATAGCCTTGGGTGAGGTATTTAAAACCTCTGTGGTTCCATTTCTATCTGTCCTATGGAGATAAGTTGGGGCTAAGATTCAACAGTACTAATTGTCTAAACATTGACATACTTCTGCACCAGTTGGTATAAGTTTTGCCACTCAAGTGTCCCCCATCTCTGCTAATCTGTGCATTCAGCCCCCACCCAGTCCTGGGACCCCTGGACGTTTCCACACTCCAGCAGCTAGGAGGTAATGCTTGGCACAGTGGGTACCTCTGATGTTGGCTCCAGTGCAACTTCCAAATCACTTCTGATTGGTTGGCAGCTGTGTGAAACCTATTGGTAAATATTTTTGACCATCACTTGGATATCATACAGTATTTGTGATGATCACACAATGATCTCAATAAATGAATGTCTCTATTACTACTACAAGTGGATACTCAGTAAGTTTTGCTTCCTCCAGACAAAAGCAGATATCATAGTTATAAAGGGTGGGCAGAAGTGAGCAGAAAGGAAAGAAGGCAAGAAGTTGGTTGGAAAAAAAGCAGAGAGTGAGAATATTATGGGAGACACACTTCTCTCTGGACCTGGGATGTGCTTAGCAAGTGCCTTCTTGAGTCCAAAGAGTCCTGTCAAAGGACTTGGAGTCCCTTGAATGGAGCACAAAGTGTTATTGTTATATAGTAACAGCTCTTGCCCACATTGCTAATTTATTCCATTCTAATCTCCTCTTCATGGGGGAGACAAGAATCTGAGCATTTCTTGCACAGCCCTGCAACCTGCTCCTGGGAGAATAGTTTCCTTGTTTCCCTGGGGCTCCCCTCAGATTTGCACTTTCTTGGCAGACCTGCCAAAAGCTATCAGAGTCACCAGGCACACCCCAGAACATTGATATGTTTGGAGTTTAATCAAATGCCCCACAAAATGAGACTATTTACTTTATCCTTGGAAGCACTCACTTTACAAATATTTAAAAGTGATCGAAATACAAATTATTAGGACTCTGCTCTTCACAATGAGCTTTTTAGGATTTACGTATTTTGATATACACCTCACACTTCCCAAGAAAGGAGGTCTGGCATTTCCTCGATTCTGACGTGTTAGCTCACTGAGGGGTAAAAAGATGGCCGGTGTGCAATCCTGTTTTTCAGTGATACTTCTTTGCCTTGTTCCTTGGCCTCTCTTTTCTGGCAGGAGGCGTCTAGAAAAGCCTTTTGCAGGAGTCCCAGGTGGCATGGTTTCACTGCCCGAAATTACCAAGCTATGAGTTCCAACCCTGTGGCTTTGGAGGCAAGGGGTAGGCAGTCACAGGTCTGAAAGTCAAAGCACACAAGAGGCAGAGGGTCCAGGAGCTCAGAGAGAGAAAAAAAAAATCTGTTGCTGCTTAGCAGTCTTTTAACTCCCACTTGTTACTCCCACTGTGCCCCCTGGCCCCACCCTAAGGGCTGCATTGAAACTTCTCTATGATTCTCAATCCTCAGACCCACCCTCCTCACTTGACTCCAAAAAGCCCCAGGTTCACCCACTGAATTGAGAAGACCTGTGTTCCCCACTCACCACTGCGCTCCACCTCTAAGCTTTGTTCTTTTGTCCCGTTGTTGATAGCACTCTCTCCTTTTCCTTTGCCCTCAGAGGAAGGGTTTGTCCTCCTCACCAAACCTAATGCCCCCAACCTGGGGCTGATGATCAAATATAAACACCCACCCCCACCGTGATCTTATCTCTTGGTTAATCTCTCCATTTGGGGGCCACTTCATCCTTTCTAACAGTTTCTTTCCCCACTTTGTAAGAAAGTCCTTCCCAGCATGTCAAATCCTCACAAACACCTCTTTCTCCTCTCTGTCCTCACTGGCATTGTTGAACTAGTGTGTCCACCGGCTGGCTCCACATTCTCAGCGCCTTTCATTCCTTACACCCTTGCAAGCTGACTTCTGCTAGAGGGATGTTTTTAAAAGCCTTACAAGAATTGGTGAAGTAACTATTTCACCTTTGACTCTCAAATCATCAAAGTCAGCTCTTTTTCTTTTTTTCTTTCTCCGTCTCACCCTCACCCTTCCCCCCTCCAGGGCATATGACCCTGTTGACATCCTCTTTCTTCTTAAAACATTCCCTGTACACTGTGCTGGTAGTCCTACTCTTGCAGCAACGAAGTTTTTCTCAAGTTTCCTAAATGGTTTCTCCTTGGCTGAGAAAGAAAAACATTCCCAGCATTCCTAGCCTCTACTCCCATTCTTTTGCACCACACCCACTCCCTTCCCCTCTCCCCTCCCCTCCCCGCCCCACCCCGCCCCACCCCTTCTCTCTCTCAGCAGGGTCACCCACTGCCATGGACTCAGTGATTGACCCTTAACCTCTGTAGAACCAATTCCCAAATCCTTTCCTCCAGAAAACTCGCTTGCCTCCTGGGTTCCAGACCCATAATTCTAAGAATCTGCTGGATGTCTCCTTTTATGTGTCCTGTTGGCATCTCAGAACAGAGTTTTCAATACCCAAACCATCCTGTTCTCCTCAAAACCTACTCAACTTTTTCTGCCTTCTTTATTTTTGTAAATAGTGCAAATATTACCTTAGTCATGCAAACTAAAAATATTTGACTCTTTGCTTTGCCTCACCCCATTTATTTAACTCACTTTTTATGTTCTGTTGTTTCCTGAATTGTGTCTTGGCCCCTCTCCTTCCTGTCTGTTGCAATTGTTATCACCCAAATTTATGCATTCTCTTCCTCATGTCAGGACTCCTGCGATAGTCTCTTGGGTGGTTATGTCCTTTGTGTTCTTTTTTTATTTGTCTTACATACGTCAATCTTCCTGAAGCCCACTTCCAATGAGTCTTTCATTTCACCTCTCTGCTCAATTAAATTTGGACCCAAAAATGCTATTCAAGGCTTTCCATATGTTGGTCCTAAAAGATCTTTTCAAGTCTAATTCTCACTAATGTCCTATAATTAACCTATTTTCTAGTCAAATGAGATGGCATTTCCTAGTTATGCCCAATGCTTTCCAAATTCTGTCTTTTTGTCCCTACTCTTTCTTTTGCTTAATACCCCCATAAGTACTTTTGCTCAAATGCTATAGAACCTATCCCTTCTCTGAATCCCTGCACAACTTAGTTTGAGCTTCCTTGTGTCCCTGACCTTTGTCAGCTTAAGAGTGCCTATTTTGAGAGCTTGGCCTCAAATACTTCTCTCCTCTCCAGTTTGTAAGATCTTTGTGGGGAAAGAGTATATCATAGACATCTTTAGAATCTTTTACAGCACCTGGGCTAGTACCTTCTACATAGTTGGCCCAATGTATATTTGTTGAATGTTGAATTAAAAAAATCATTATATTCTTAGAAACTTTATAATTAATTTCTTGTGTTTTGTTTTGGAAAGATTTTTAAATTTTTCTGCCATTTATTTTTTATTTTAATTAATAACTGGAAAATACTAGAAATATCTCACATAAGCATTTTCACAACAAACTCATTTCTGCTCAAAGATTACTACTCTTACCAACATTTTTAGAGTGATTGTAAATTCCTATTTAAATAATTTAGATCTACTGGTCTTTGCATATTACGTCATGACCCTATACATCCAGGGGAAAAAATTAAACTGAGTCAACTACCTGGATATTGGCTCCCCAAATTTAAAAAAAAAAAAAAAAATTAAGGGGCGCCTGAGTGGCTCAGATGGTTAAGCGTCTGCCTTCGGCTCAGGTCATGATCCCAGGGTCCTGGGATCGAGTCCCGCATCGGGCTCCCTGCTAGGCGGGGAGCCTGCTTCTCCCTCTGCCTCTGCCTCTCTCTCTCTCTCTCTGACTCTCATGAATAAATAAATAAATAAATAAAAAATTAAAAAAAAAAATCTTTAAAAAAAAAAAATTAAATAACTGGAAAATACCCTTAATAACTAACAAAAAAAAAAAAAAAAGAATTGGTTATTGTGTGCAGGGACCATGTGTCAGTACCTTGTTTATTTCTCCCACAGGATTAAATCCAGCTTTGAGCACATAGTGAAAGACCAGTTCTCAACAATTGATTATAGACAGTTGATTTACTTCTAAGAAACTCTTAGAAACTTTCCTTGATCCCTCAATTCAGGTGAAAGCTGACATGTGTAGACCAAACCTGTGTCTAGAGCCATGTATTATCTGAGAACTAACCATGCAAAATGTTGTCAAACGAGTGGTTGTTGACAAAATTCAAGCTTTGTTAAATGAGAATAAAAAGTAGTTGGCACATGGGATCCAGGTCTTTTTTAAAAGCATTGTTTTTTACAGTTTGTATGTGTGTGTGTGTGTGTGTGTGTGTGTGTGTGTGTGTTTCCAGATGCACTTGTATATTTTTTCCCCGGCTGCAGAGTGGACACGAGCAGTCCTATCTCCCTTGGGGCAATTGGAGCCCTCTTCAACAGGTAGACTCCTCTAGCCATCTTAGACCATTTCTGTGCCACAGGCAAAGTTTTCTTCTTCCCAAACTTTATTTTGAAGCAAGTTCAAGGAAATTCAAAACAGCAGAGTTGGGTAGAAAAAAATAAGAAGTCTTTTGTTCAGCATGTACAGTTTGAATTGTGTCAGGAAATATTGCTACTTCCATTTCATTACACTTTACTTTGGAGGAACTTTTTTTTTTTTACAAAGTCAGGAGAACTCTAAGTCAGGAGGCTGTCCATAGCTGAGCTTCATGGACAGATGGCCGGCTCAAACGCATAACAAAGGGTCTGTTGTGATGTTGCCAATTCTATTTCATGAAATCTTTTTTGGTATAAACTGGAGAAAGCACTTTGTTCAGTTAAAGATTTTTTTTCAGCCAGTTGTCTTTGCCAAGGTCAATGTTTCTATTACATGGGGAAAGTATACACTCCCTCTGGTGGCTGATTTAACACATTTGTCTTTACCAAAAGACCCATGGATCTCAGTAGCTGGAGTGTCTTAATGTGATGTGCATTCATTGAACAAGTATTTATTGAGTTCCTATTATGTGTCAGGCAATGTACTAAGGAAACTAGACTTGGAAAACCCAGGGTCTTGCTCTGGTGCTATATACTAATCATTGGGCCTGTTCACAAGGCAGCCATCTAATCTCCTCGTCCTTCGTTTTCTTGTCCTTTGTTTTCTTAATAAAGAAGTGTATATCTTCACTGCTTATCTCCAAGCATAGTATCCAAGATCAAAAAAGATAAAATAACAGCAAGAAGGGTCATGTGTTGTAAATTAGATGAAGTCACTTTAATGTTTAAAATAATTCAATCTCTATTCCTTGCCCTTGGAAAAAAATCCAACCATATTTCATGGATTCAAAGACCCAGCATAATCTAGACTCTGCATCTTTACCAACTTCATCTCCCACCATTCTCCTGCTGGAGAATCCCATGCTTCCATACTGGCCAAACTTCCATTTCCTTGAAAGTGTGATTTCTCCCTCAAGACCTTCATGTGTATTTCCTCCTCTTTCTGGTAAGCTCGTTCTCCTACTCTTCACCTACCTTTTATTTATCCTCATTTGAAAGCAACTTTCTCAGAAATTCCTTTGCCAGTCACCAACTCTAAAAATGGTTCCCTTCAATATCTTCTTTCATAGAAGCTTATTTCCCTTCATTTATCCCATACAGAAATTTATTTGTTTGTTTATTATTTTTTTTTTTTTACTGTCTTCCCCACTAGAATGAAAGCTTCATGAGCACAGGTACCATGACTGTATAATTCACTAATATATACCTCACACCTATAAATAGCATCATTTAGAATTTTGAGAATGTCTGGATGAATGAATCTTGAGGAGTGTTAGAGAAATGTGAATTCATTATCATCTAAAAATAAAATAATACATAATATCTAAGAAAAAAGGAGGAAGTGCAGTTTGAGAAAGAAGAGGTTGGTGTACTTTACAAGTATTATTGGGATATGGACTTTTAAAATTATTTTAATTATGTACTCAATCATGTTAATGTCATATATTTCATGACTACATAATTAAATAGAATTATAGAATTTTATATCTAAACTATTTGCAAATGATAAAACTGCAGTCCAGAGATGTGAAGTGATGTATCTAAAGTCATACAGGACAGATGCAAGACTAGAACGTGTGCCTCTGATTTAGTTCTTTTCACTACCTTGTGCATATTCATGTATACCATTATTAGTATAAGACCTCATTTTTTTTTAGTTTAGAAACACTTTTTTAAAGTTCATTTATTTATTTAAGTAATCTCTACACCCAACATGGGGCTCAAACCCACTACCCCAAGTCAAGAGTCGCATGCTCTTCTGATTGAGTCAGACAGAAGTGCCAAGACCTCATTTCTTAAAGTTTGGTGGGTTTTCTAAACTACTATATTAATTCCAGACTAAAGCAACTATAAACAAATTGCTTAAATTGATAAACAGGCATCTTTCATCCTGGTGTCCTGGAATTAAATAGATGTATATCTCTGTTCAAGTTCTTTCTTCCTTCCTTCTCTCCTTCCTTCCTTCTTTCCTTTTTTACTTTTCCCCTACTGAGGGCATTTTGTCATTCTTTGTGTTCAGAGGGTATTTTCCTTCTGGAAATGCATACTCCAGTTCTGGGAAATTTTCTTGAATTATTTCTTTGATCATTTCTTATTGTCCATTCCCATTGTTTTATTTTTCTACAATTCTGCTTTCCGTTCAGACTCTTCTATTTAGTTTTTCATTTCTGCTATCATCACATTAATGATAGCTTTTTAGTGTTCTTTGACTATTTGTTTTTAAAACAAACTGATCTTATTTCAAAGGTACAATATCCTTTCTTAACTTCCTGAGACAACAAATGGCACTATTTTTGAAGGTTGTTTTTTTTCTTTGCATTCTTTGGTCTTTAATCTATGTTCCTTTTTTCCCCTTAATACGTTTTAGTCACTGTCTTTCATGTTGAGGCTTTCCTTAAATGTTTGGTGATTCTTGGATGTCGATCTTAGTCACTGTGTTTCATGTTGAGGCTTTCCTCAAATGTTTGGTTATACTTGGATGTCCATTCTTATGTAAGAGAGGATAAGGTTACCAGATAAGTTACCACTCAGTTAAATTTGAATTTTATGAAACAATGAATACATTTTTAGTATAAATATGTCCCAAATATTATATTTGTATTTTCTAAATCTGGCTATCTTAAAAGAGGAGCACAAAGTAGCTGAAGAAAAATCTGTGTGTATGGATGGAATTATTGACTCCTGGGTGTCACTGAGATGATATGGTTGAGCCATTTCATTAGAGGATGCCTGAGCATTAGTATCTTTGGGTCTTTACTATTGGGCTGGTGAGAGTCCCCAGACCAGAATCATTCAATCTTCAGCCTAAGGACTAAAAGCATGGTTGTCAGTGTTCTGGAAGCTGAGATGGGACAGGAGGTTGCTATTCTCATCATTTAGAATGCATACTTTCAATGAATCTCCCTGTTTTCAATATAGTATCTCTGCCTTCAGTAATGGCTGTCATTCCCTCTGTCTAGGATCTTTCTGATACAGCCTCTCTGGAGAATAAGTCTTCAGTCTTCTGTCAGGAGTGGGGGGGCTATTTCTCAGACTACTAGAAAATACTGTGTCATCTTCAGCTGCATCCCCACTTTCAGAGGTGCTTCTTGCTGCCAATTTCTGAGACTTCTTGGGGTTTTGCAGGACAAATCAGGTTGCTTCTGGGCTTCTTCCACTGTCAACTTAAATTTCAGCTTCATAATTCTGCTAAGCCAGTTACCACTCCACCATCTGCTTTCTGTCTTCTGAAATGTTGTTGTTGTTGTTTTCTTTCTTACTCTCTTTGTCCTTATGGGTTAATGTCTTTAAAATCAATCTCTTTACTGTCTTTTTAGTGGGTTTTGGAGATGGAGTGTAATGTAAAGCATATGTTAAATCTGCCATCTCTAACTAGAAGCACAGCCATGAATTTTCAAAGTGACTCCAGAAGAGTCATTTAATTGCTTTTCTCTCAATTTTCTCTTTTGTAAAATGAGAAGACTAGAAGGGAGGATTGTTGATGGACCCCACACAATATTTTATGATTGTATAATCGTCCACATTATCATTTTTAACTGAGACCATCAGGTTACAACTTCTTAAACCTTCAAAACAAATTCTGTGTTCAGTCTTATAAGGAATAGACAGACACAGTCTACATTTTCAATTATACTGAGCCTCCCTACTCTGCCACTTGTCATCATGGGACCTTGAGCAAGGACTTCTCTGAAGTTTATTTCTCCTCAAATGGAGACAGTAATATCAACTCTCATGAGGCCGCTGAGATTAGCAGATGAGTGAATGCTTAAGAGAGTGCTTCACATATGGAACTTTGCTAATGCAAATATTAGTTAGTGTTGTTAACTTTTGGATTAGGCATCTTCTTAGAACAACAATTCCTGGCTTTTTAAAAGTCTTCTGGTTGAGGAATTGTAGTAATTACTTTTAATTGCCTGGACCACTGTAATTAGTCCTATTAGTCCATGCAGGTTGCCAGTGAATCTATTTCTATTAGACATGAATACTATTAATACTGCTAATAAGGGTCATTCCTAATTGAAAACTATTAATGTGTCAGATAATCCATTAAGTGCTTTATATACATCATCTGTAATCTTTCCAACCATCTTGCAGGGTAAGTTCCATTGAACCCATTTTACAGACAAGGAAATTGAGGCTCATGGAAGTTAAGTGGTTTGGCCAAGCTCATTCATTCAGTAAATGGTGGGGTTGGGATTCAAACCAGGTCTATCTGGCACAAAAATTTATGTATACTCTTTTCCTTATGCCACAATACCTTCTTAACTCTTTAAAACCCACTAATATCTCTTATAACGTTGAGGCCAGAATGTGAACAAGGTAAGTAGGGTAACCATAATTAAGCTCCTGCTAGTCTCAATTCCGGCATCCCTACAATGGATTCTGAATTCCAACCATAAGAATCTATTGGCTAACTTAACATAATAAATAAATAAATAAATAAATAAATAAATAAATTAATTAATTAATTAAATAAAAATTAAAAAAATAATCTATTGGTCATGCTTTCTCATGTCCACTGTTTTTGCTCCTCCTGTTTCTCTCCTTTGACTATCACCTCTCCTTCTCTCTGTTCAGTTACTGTTTACCCACCCTGAGGGGCTCCATCGAGGTTCAACTTCTTTGTGAATCTTTACTTCTCCAAGCAAAATTAATTTCTCTCTTCTTTATGTTCTGTGAGCATTTTAATTTGCATCACATAAATTTGCCTCTTTTTAACCATTTTTGACCTACAAAAATTACAACTTTATATCATTTAACCAAATATCTTCTTATCCCATTATATTGTTAGCTGGGGACGGGAAGTATCTGTTCTCCCCTACGCTATCCCTGAAACATAAGTTTATGACGGTTAACCATAACAAAAGCAACCTTCTGAGAGCTTACTAAGGACCAGGATTGTTCTACACACTTTACATGAAATTAGTCTTTTAAGCCTCAGAGTAACCCCATGAGAGTCATATATATGTATATATGAGGAAACTGCGCCACACAGAAGCTAAATAACTTTCTCAAGCAGAGCTTGGATTTGAGCCCAAGTAATCTGGCTTTAAAATCCATTGTGTGTGTGCGCATGCGTGTGTGTGGAGGCCGTGGGGGGAGGTTATAAAATACATAGTCTACCACTTCTCTAAAAGCCTTCTTTACTATTCCATCTGTTATGTTTTGTTTACTAGTATATCCCCTGGACCTAGAACAAGGCTAGGTGCCTAGTAGATGCTCAGTAAAGAGATGAATGAATGAATTTTGTATCAGCCATGTTTATTAAGCACCTACCCTGTGCTCCTAGGTATTATGATACTAAATGCCAAGAAAACTAAGGCCCAGCTCCAGCCCTTGTGGAGATCACAGCCCTGCAGGAGACCATGGCAAGCAGCACAGCAATTACATTGGAAAGTGACTGCTAGACTTCAGAGATGAACATTAGGAGAGGAATAAAAGGGCTGCTGAGCACCTGGTGGGGAAGAGGAGACAGCTGAGTCTTGGGGAGTGGGTAAGGGTAGAATTATCCAAGTGAAGGGGAATTCAGAGCCAGTATAGATGTGTTCCAGGCAGAAGAGGCAGGTTATGCAAAGGTCCTGAATGGGGGTCAGGTTGCAGGGGAGGCACAAAGAAGGCATTGGGTGTTCAGAGCAGAGCAGAGCAGAGAAGGGCTGGGGCTGTGGGACCAAGGGCTTAGATTTGACCCCTAGCTTAATTAATTACTGTTTTTGTGACCTTAGGTAGATTTCTTAATCTCTTTGTGCCTCAATTTCTTTTTCTATAAAATAGGTATAACAACAGTACCCACCTGGTGGGGCTGGAAGGAAGATTATCTGAGGTAATACTTTTAAAGTACTTAGAATAGTGTCTGGGTTAGGGAAAATGCTCAAAAATGGTTCTTAAATACTTAATTTTCCTGTATGCAGAGTTAATGAATTTGCTTCAGGGGAGTTAGAAGTTTATGATTTTAGAGCCTCTAAAATCACAATTTTTGTGATTTCACAATTATACACAAAAACACAAAATTTTGTGTTTTCACAATTATAAAATAATTAGAGTAATAGCCAACACTTAAATATTGTGTGCCTAAAAGGTATCCTGTGGCATGCTCTGCTCAAAACAACCTTGAGAGGAACATGCTAATGTCCCCATTTCACACAAGCTATTGAGGTTTAGAGAGGTTAAATAACATCCCCACACTCCATCCAGAGACAGGTTTTAAACTAGGTATTTGCCTCCAGAGTCCTTGAGCTGAGTCACCATGATATAATACTCTGGTTTTTAAGTTTTAAATTGAAAGTGAGATGTGTTGGGTCCAAGGTCATTCTTGGTTTAGCGGGGCTATTTGAAAACACAATATAATACAACTGAATGAATAAACATTTTATGTTAAATTCTTGTTGGGTTCCATCTCTTCAAGCTTCAAGCTTCTTCCAGCGGATTGATGATGCCCCAATCCCCTTAAGGACAATCAGTTAAGTAAGACCTTACATAAACCTAAAAGTGATCCCCTTGTGACCAAATGCTCAAGAAATAGTGAGGTTTTCTCCCTTCATTTTTCATCTTCTCTTTTAAAATTTTAACCCAAACCTAAGATTTTATTTAAGGTTTTAGAATGAAGTCTTCAAAAGAAAATATTTTTGAGAATTGCAATAACATACAGAAATGAAAGAGTTAAGGGCAAGGACCTGCTTTGGAAACTTGTGAACTTGGGAAAGTTATTTAACTTTTCTGTGCACCAGATGCCTTATCTCATAAATGGGGATAATTATAATAATACTTGTCACAAAGGTTATGACACGAAGAATAAATAAGTTAATTCATAAAAAGCACTTTTTATGATGCCTGGAAGACCATGCAAAAGTTATTTCCCTGAGACCATTTAACCAGCTAATGGCAGAAAACAGAATTCTCTCCCAATCCTGTTTTCTAGGCCAGCATTTTTTTTCAACAACAGGTTATTATGAACACTCTTGATATAATTGATATTTGAGTCTCAGGGTGTGTGTTTGCTTCTACGAACTGATTCATATTCATTTACTCCTATTTTTTTTTCTTCTGGTATTGTAATATTAACTCCTTAGGTAAAAAGCACTTTGATAAATTTCTGAACAATAATAATCATCCTAGCTCGAAGTTGAACACCTGAATTTATGGTACATATCCTTTTAAAAATTATTATCTTAACTTTAAAGAAAAAAAGCAGTATCTGATATAAAACTCAAAACTGTGTGTTTGTTTCTAGCTGAAAAATCCAGAATTACCGAAGTATTAAAAATCTTCAGAAATAGTTGTAAGTGAAGCTATTAAAGTAGACAGTGGCAGTGAGGTTGGTATCTGAAAATGAGGTAATTGCAAGACTTAAACCTTAATATCTTTTAATTTTTGAAAGTGAACCATTATATAAAGACCCAAACTCAAGTTGTCCAGAACTTGCAGTCAGAAACAGAGGAAAACTTGTCTCCTGTTCATTTTATATTATGGAGTGTGAGGTTAATCGGGGAAATTTTACCATGAGTTGGGGAGATGTGACCATTCTTCCCATTATTTTATTCTAGCCCGGCTGAGGAGCTTAGGAGAGATTCACAGTGGAGGGAATAAGGATTAGGGGGCTAACTGTATTATGAGAAAAAGCATGTAATTCGACGAGGTCATCAGGAAATCATTTCCCAAGGAGGGCCCTTGTCTTTGAAATCCTTTCTCACTCCTGGTCTAACAAAGCCCTAGTTCATTGAACCTCAAAGGATGATCCTAAGCAGCTGGTTTTGGCTGGCCAGCTTTGATGGCTGGGGTGTTTGAACTGCAGTGGGGGCTAAAATGGTCTATTTCAGTTTAATTATTTGTGTATCTGTCCAGGATTCCTCTCAAGGAAGAATGGGCTTCATCCTGTGGGAAATGAACATCTCTCTGTGAATAATATAAGGTCTTAGACAAAATAAAATTACTTTTTTCAAGAGCTCAAGTTGATGTTTTGGTGAATTAATTCATCCTATATCTTGGTCCTTCCATGGTCCATTTGGTTTGAGTGAGAAATATCTGCACTTTGACATCTCTGTGCCTGTTATTTTCTGCAATCTAGAAAACTCCACCTTCACACTTTCCTAAACCCTGCTCTTTCTCCAACGATTCCCTTCTGTAACCTTCCCAAATCACTGAACTTCAAAATCCAAAATTAAAATAAGATTTTAACCTCCCTTTTTTGTCCTGGGGGAGGAGCAGAGGAACCAATGCTCTCCAGACTTATCTTCATTTCAGAAAAGACTGTTGAGAGTGTATCACAGGATGGAATTTCCTAAATTTAGCCTTGTCTTCAAGGAGAAGGGTTAATTTTCTTCTACAGTATATGTCTTCCTTTCTGGGCTGAAGAGTTGCTGAATTTGATCTCACTAGATTTCCCCATTAGAATATAAGTTCCATGAAAGCAAAAACTGTCTAGTTTATTGCTATGCCATGAATGCCTAGGACATTGGCACATAGTGGGTTCTCATTCATTTAAATGTGTAAGTGAATGACCCAGTGTATCAGTCAGGGTAGGTTGGGTTGTGCTGTAATAACAAACAATGGTCACATATTAGTGTTTATTTCTTATGCATTGCAGGTCAGCTGGGAGCTCTGCTCCACACCTTTTCACTTTGGAACCCAGGCTGGCAAAGCAGTTACCATCTTGAATATTGCTTATCACTGCATAGAGGTAACAAGAGCTCTAAGTTTCCAAATAGCAATAGAACACTCTGATTTGGAAGTGATATGTGATCCTTGCACTTACAACTCTTGGGCTGACACGTGGCCCTCCTCAAACCACACGGGCACATGGGAGTATGTGTGCAGTCTTCCTATGTCCTACAAAAGTATAGACAGCAATAATGACTACTACATCAAGAGTAGCAAGGCTACAATTGAAGTGTTTTAAGGTAACTTGTCCATTGTTAAAATTTTAGTGAGACCATGAGCCAGCTCCATTTCTGAGAATGACTTTTAAAGTCATAATTCAAGCACTTTAAACAAGAGCTGTATCATGCCAAGGGGATAAAAATTGGTTCTTGGGGGCTGAAAAAATTTAGATTTTTTAGTTCTCCTAAGGGCCATACTACCTTAACAGATACATAGTATATTTGTGGTATTTAAGTGTCATAGTGTTATTCCCTAATAGCAATTAGGAAAAAAATATTTGCACAGGTTCCCTAGGAATCAATAATGAAAAAAAGGTTGACAAACACTCCTTTAAACCAATGAGAGGTGAGCTTATATCTGGACTTTTTGTTGCTGGTAGTGTTTGTTGGGAGTTATGGCTCCTTAGCACATGTGGATTGTTTCTTCTGGTAGTGAAGAGATGATGCCTACACTCCAGGCCACTTTCATAGATGGGATCCCTTCCTTTGCTGTATCTGCTATGTTGTAAAATGTCCTCTTATCTATAGGTATAGAAGGCCTATACCTAGAATAGTGCTAACATTGTAACAGTAGTAATTTTATCGTCAAGGCAAATTTCACCCCCCTGAGCCATCATTTAGGATAATCAATGCCAAATCAGATGCGTCCTATGCTAAATAATGCACTGACTGATATTCTTGTTCTGATATTTTTGGTCATGAGAGTCAGAAATTTAAGTCTCAGTCTCACATTGGCTAAACATTTGCTGACTTCCTAAGAAAAATCTTATAAAGACAAGACAAAGGAAGCAAAAGATCCCTTTCTTATTTCTTAGTAAACCTGGGTTAGAGTTTTTGCTCACTGTGTTTCAGTTGCAGCTTGAGCACTTATTCACTGAGGGACCTCCTTCAAATTGTACGATTTCTTTGTGCCTTGGTTTCCCCATAAGTAAACGGGAATAATAATAGCACTTACCTCATAAGGTTTTTGCAGGCATTAAATGGAGTAGTGTATATAAGTATTTTGAACAGTGCTCAGTGTATAGTAAGTCCCAGATAAATATTAATCATTGCTAGCTACATTATGTTATTATTGTTGTTGTTTTTCCTCACACATTGTCTTCAGCTTTCTTTGTTATAAATGCAGGTTCCAAACCTTCTTTTTTATGGCGTATTTCAACATCCATGTAGCTCAGTTTTGATTTTATTATTACGGATGGCAGCCCCTGTAGTGTTGCTGGACACAACCCCATCTGCAACTTGCTTTCTCCTAGAAGCTTTCAGAGATTTGATTAGGTATGCCTGTGTGACTCCATGAGCTCTGGGAGGAAACTACTGGATGGAACATTAGGAAAAGTTATTTCAAAGGACTATACCCAAAAAGCATGGCTCTTGGGAATTTAGTTCTTCCTAGTTTCTACTTACCAATCGAAATGGAAATCGATTTTATTCCTCTTGGTACAGCAGCAAACTTGTGATCCTGAAGCAACAAGCATGATACCATCACTTTAAGGAAAGTGCAGCAGAAGGATAAAAAGAGGTCAAATCCAACAACAGTGTAGTTGGACAACTCCATCACCCTAGACAGACCTCTTGATATGTGAAAGAAACAATGCCTGTGTGTTGAGGCTGCTGTTTTCTGTTGCTTGCAGGGGAAAGAAAACATTCTATTTTTTATTTTTAAAAATTTTTATTATTTCTCAATTCAAGTATAATTAACATATAGTGCTATATTAACTTCAGGTGTACAATATAATAATTCAACGGTTTTATGCATTTCTCAGTGCTCATCAAGATAAATGTTCTCTTAATTTTTTTTTAAATTTTTTTATTGTTATGTTAATCCCCATACATTACATCATTAGTTTTAGATGTAGTGTTCCATGATTCATTGTTTGTGCATAACACCCAGTGCTCCATGCAGAACGTGCCCTCCTCAATACCCATCACCAGGCTAACCCATCCTCCCACCCCCCTCCCCTCTAGAACCCTCAGTTTGTTTTTCAGAGTCCATCGTCTCTCATGGTCCGTCTACCCCTCCGATTTCCCCCCCTTCATTCTTCCCCTCCTGCTATCTTCTTTTTTTTTTTTTCCTTAACATATATTGCATTATTTGTTTCAGAGGTACAGATCTGAGATTTAACAGTCTTGCACAATTCACAGCGCTTACCAGAGCACATACCCTCCTCAGTGTCTATCACCCAGTGTACTCTTAATTTTTATTTATTTCACCCATTTCTCCTCCTACCTTCCCTCTGGTAACCACCAGTTTGTTCTCTATTTAAGAGTCTGTTTTTTTGTCTCTTTTTATAAGAAAGAAAGCATTTTGAAATGATATTCTATTTTTACCTATATGGAAATCTTTCTATAAATATGAATACTTTATAAAAATGAATGGGAAGTGAAAAAAAATATATTTATAAACTACTGGTAAGAGGTATATTCCCAGAACGTAGTAGTAGTGAAAGAAGTCTTTTAATTTCTTTCCCTAAAACTTATAAAACACAAGGATCACTCCATATGATACTAGAAAATAACCATTTGTCCTTTTTATTATTATTAATTTAAATTTTTTTACTTATTTTATTTTTTTCCGGCATGATTGAGATACAGTTTTCTTTTTTTTTTTTAATTTTATTATGTTATGTTAGTCACCATACAATACGTCATTGGTTTTTGATGTGATGATCCACAATCCATTGTTTTTGTATAACACCCAGTGCTCCATGCAGTACGTGCCCTCCTTAATACCCATCACCGGGCTAACCAATGCCCCCTCCCCCCTCCTCTCTAAAACCCCGTTTGTTTCTCAGAGTCCATAGTCTCTCATGGTTCATCTCTCCCTCCAATTCCAGCCCCCTATTTTTCCCTTCCTTCTCCTAATGTCCTCCATGCTATTCCTTATGTTCCACAAATAAGTGAAACCATATGATAATTGACTTTCTCTGCTTGACTTATTTCACTTAGCATAATCTCCTCCAGTCCCATCCATGTTGATGTAAAAGTTGGGTATTCATCTTTTCTGATGGCTGATAATATCCCATTGTATATATGGACCACATCTTCTTTATCCATTCATCTGTTGAAGGGCATCTCGGCTCTTTCCACAGTTTGGCTATTGCGGACATTGCTGCTATGAACATTGGGGTGCATATGGCCCTTCTTTTCACTACATCTGTGTCTTTGGGGTAAATACCCATAGTGCAATTGCTGGGACATAGGGTAGCTCTATTTTTAAATTTTTGAGGAACCTCCACACTGTTTCCCAAAGTGGCTGTACCAACTTGCATTCCCACCAACAGTGTAAGAGGGTTCCCCTTTCTCCACAACTTCTCCAACATTTGTTGTTTCTTTCCCTGTCCATTTTTGCCATTCTAACTGGTGTAAGGTGGTATCTCAATGTGGTTTTGATTTGGATTTCCCTGATGGCTAATGATGATGAACATTTTTCATGTGTCTGTTAGCCATTTGTATGTCTTCTTCAGAGAAGTGTCTTTTCATATCTTCTGCCCACTTTTTGACTTGATTATTTGTTTTTTGGGTGTTGAGTTTGAGAAGTTCTTTATAGATCTTGGATACCAGCCCTTTATCTGTAGTGTCATTTGCAAATATCTTCTCCCATTCTGTGGGTTGCCTCTTTGTTTTGTTGACTGTTTCCTTTGCTGTGCAGAAGCTTTTTATCTTGATGAAGTCCCAAAAGTTCATTTTTGCTTTTGTTTCACTAGCTTTCGGAGATGTATCTTGAAAGAAGTTGCTGTGGACGATGTCAAAGAGGTTGCTGCCTATGTTCTCCTCTAGGATTTTGATGGATTCCTGTCTCACATTGAGGTCTTTCATCCACTTTGAGTTTATCTTTGTGAATGATGTTAGAGAATGGTCCAGTTTCATTCTTCTGCATGTGGCTGTCCAATTTCCCCAGCACCATTTATTGAAGAGACTGTCTTTTTTCCATTGCATGTTTTTTCCTGCTTTGTCAAAGATTATTTGACCATAGAGTGGAGGGTCCATGTCTGGGTTCTCTATTCTGTTCCCTTGGTCTATATGTCTGTTTTTGTGCCAGTACCATGCTGTCTTGGTGATCACAGCTTTGTAATATAGCTTGAAATCGGGCAACGTGATGCCCCCAGCTTTGTTTTTATTTTTCAACATTTCCTTGGTGATTCAGGGTCTTTTCTGATTCCATACAAATTTTAGGATTGTTTGTTCCAGCACTTTGAAAAATGTCATTGGAATTTTGATCGGGATGGCATTGAAGGTATAGATTGCTCTGGGTAGCACAGACATTTTAACAATGTTTATTCTTCCGATCCATGAGCATGGAATATTTTTCCATCTTTTTGTGTCTTCAATTTCTTTCATGAGTGTTTTGTAGTTCCTAGGGTATAGATCCTTTACCTCTTTGGTTAGGTTTATTCCGAGGTATCTTATGGTTTCTGGCACTATTGTAAATGGAATCGTTTCTCTAATTTCTCTTTCTACAGTTGTGTTGTTAGTGTATAAGAAAGCAATTGATTTCTGTGCATTGATTTTGTATCCTGCCACATTACTGAATTGCTGTATGAGTTCTAGTAATTTGGGGGTGGAGTCTTTTGGGTTTTCCACATAAAGTATCATGTCATCTGTGAAGAGAGAGAGTTTGACGACTTCTTTGCCAATTTGAATAGCTTTTATTTCTTTTTGTTGTCTGATTGCTGTTGCTAGGACTTCTAGTACTATGTTGAACAATAGTGGCAAGAGTGGGCATCCTTGATGTGTTCCTGATCTTAAGGGAAAGGCTCTCAGCTTTTCCCCATTGAGGATGATATTCGCTGTGGGTTTTTCATAGATGGATTTTATGAACTTGAGGAATGTTCCCTCTATCCCTATACTCTGAAGAGTTTTAATCAGGAAAGGATGTTGTATTTTGTCAAATGCTTTTTCTGCATCAATTGAGAGGACCATATGGTTCTTCTGCCTTTTCTTATTAATGTGTTCTATCACATTGATTGATTTGCGAATGTTGAACCATCCTTGCATCCTGGGGATAAATCCCACTTGGTCGTGGTGGATGATCCTTTTAATGTATTGTTGGATCCTATTTGCTAGGGTTTTGTTGAGGATTTTGGAATCCATATTCATCAGGGATATCGGTCTGAAATTCTCCTTTTTGTTGGGGTCTTTGCCTGGTTTGGGGATTAAGGTAATGCTGGCCTCATAGAATGAGTCTGGAAGCTTTCCTTCTGTTTCTATTTTTTGAAACAGCTTCAGTAGAATAGGTATTATTTCTTCTTTGAATGTTTGGTAGAATTCCCCAGGGAATCCATCAGGCCCTGGACTCTTGTTTTTTGGGAGGTTTTTGATCACTGCTTCAATCTCGTTACTGGTGATTGGCCTATTCAGGTTGTCAATTTCTTCCGGTTTCAGTCTTGGCAGCTTATGGGTTTCCAGGAAGGCCTCCATTTCATCCAGATTGCTCAGTTTATTGGCATATAGTTGTTGATAATAATTTCTAATAATTGTTTCTATTTCTTTGGTGTTAGTCGTGACCTCTCCCTTTTCATTCATAATTTTATTAATTTGGGTCCTTTCTCTTTTCTTTTGGATAAGTCTGGCCAGTGGTTTATCGATCTTATTAATTCTTTCAAAGAACAAACTTCTAGTTTCGTTGATCTGATCTACTGTGTTTCTGGTTTCTAATTCATTGATTTCTGCTCTAATTTTAATTATTTCTCTTCTAATGCATGGCTTAGGCAACGTTTGTTGCTTTTTCTCAAGTTCTTTAAGGTGTAGAGTTAGTTGGTGAATTCAGGATTTTTCTATTTTTTTGAGTGAGGCTTGGATGGCTATGTATTTCCCCCTTAGGACTGCCTTTGCAGTATCCCATAGGTTTTGGACTGATGTGTTTTTGTTCTCATTGATTTCCATGAATTGTTTAAGTTCTTCTTTGATTTCCTGGTTGACCCAAACATTCTTGAGCAGAGTGGTCTTTAGCTTCCAAGTGTTTGAATTTCTGCCAAATTGTTTCTTGTGATTGAGTTCCAGTTTTAGAGCATTGTGGTCTGAGAATATGCAGGGAATAATCTCAATCTTTTGGTATCGGTTGAGACCTGATTTGTGACCCAGTATATGGTCTATTCTGGAGAAAGTTCCATGTGCACTTGAGAAAAATGAATATTCTGTTGTTTTAGGGTGGAATGTTCTGTAAATATCTATGAGGTCCATCTGGTCCAATGTATCATTCAAAGCTCTTGTTTCCTTGTTGATTTTCTGCTTAGATGATCTGTCCATTGCTGAGAGTGGAGTATTGAGGTCTCCTACAATTAACGTATTGTTATCAATATGACTCTTTATTTTGGTTAACAGTTGGCTTATGTAGATGGCTGCTCCCATGTTGGGGGCATAGATATTTACAATTGTTAGATCTTCTTGTTGGATAGACCCTTTAAGAATGATAAAGTGTCCTTCTGTGTCTCTTATTACAGACTTTAGTTTAAAATCTAATTTGTCTGATACAAGAATTGCTACCCCAGCTTTCTTTTGAGGTCCGCTGGCATGGAAGATGGATCTCCATCCCTTCACTTTCAGTCTGGATGTATCTTTAGGTTCAAAATGAGTCTCTTGTAGACAGCATATGGATGGGTCTTGTCTTTTTATCCAATCTGCAACCCTGTGCCGTTTTATGGGAGCATTTAGGCCATTCACGTTGAGAGTGATTATTGAAAGATATGAATTAATTGTCATCATGTTGCCTGTGAAGACGTTGTTTTTATAGATTGTCCCTGTAAATTTCTGTTGTATATCACTCTTGGGGTCTTTCTCCTTTTATAGAAGCCCCCTTAATATTTCTTCTAGGGCCGGCTTAGTGGTCACATATTCTTTCAGTTTCTGCCGGTCGTGGAAGCTCTGCATCTCTCCATCCATTCTAAATGAAAGCCTTGCCAGATAAAGTATTCTTGGCTGCATGTTCTTCTCATTTAGTACCCTGAATATGTCTTGCCAGGCCTTTCTGGCTTGCCAGGTCTCTGTGGATAGGTCTGACGTTATTCTGATATTCCTCCCTCTGTATGTAAGGAATCTCTTTCCCCTAACTGCCCTTAAGATGGTTTCCTTGGTTCTAAGATTTGCAAGTTTTATTATTACATGCTGGGGTGTTGGCCTGTTTTCCTTAATCTTAGGAGGGGTCCCCTCTGCCTCTAGGACTCGAATGTTTGTTTCATTCCCCAGATTAGGGAAGTTCTCAGCTACAATTTGCTCAAATACATCTTCTAGTCCTCTCTCTCTCTCCACTCCCTCTGGGATTCCAATTATTCTGACATTGGAACACTTCATGGTGTCACTTATTTCTCTGATTCTATTTTCATGGATTCTGAGTTGTTTTTCCCTGGCCTCCTCTTTTCCCTTTTTATCTATTATATTGTCTTCCAGGTCGCTTATTCGCTCTTCTGCCTCAGTTACCCTAGCTGTTAGATTATCTAGATTGGATTGGATCTCATTGATAGCATTTTTTTTTTTTAAAGATTTTATTTATTTATTTGACAGAGAGAGAGACAGTGAGAGCCGGAACACAAGCAGGGGGAGTGGGAGAGGGAGAAGCAGGCCTCCCGCCGAACAGGGAGCCCGATGTGGGACTCGATCCCAGGACCCCGGGATCATGACCTGAGCCGAAGGCAGACGCTTAACGACTGAGCCACCCAGGCGCCCCCCCATTGATAGCATTTTTAAGTTCTGCCAATTCACCTTTTATTTCTGCCCTTAGAGACTCTATGTTGCCATTAATTGATTTCTCCATTCTAGCCATTGTCTTCACAATTGCTAGCATGAATTCCATCTCCAACATCTTGGTTATACCTGCATCCATTTGTAAATCTGCAGCATAAGTCATAATCTCTGAGTCTTTTCTATTTTGGGGGCTCCTCCTCCTAGTCATTCTGTTGATGGGTGTTTGAGGGAATGTATAGAGTCCAAATTATTGACCAGAACCCAAGCAAGATGCACCTGTTTTCTTGGGACCTTAGGGTTGCTGGCCTCTTGTTTTCCCAGCCTGTCTTCTGGGGGAGGGGCCTGCCGCGCTGTTACTCAGGCAACCCTGTTTGGGCGGAGTTGCCCTGCCCCCCTGTGGCGGGGGATGGGCTCAGCGGGAATCAGTTTTTGGGGCTTTTGTTCTCTGGCAGCTTTCCCTGGCGGCTTTCCGCGTCTCTTCCGCGAGTCAGAGCAGAAGAGACCGTTTTCAACCCTCTGCCTCAGAGGAGAGAGATCACAGTCTGTTCTTCAGTGAGCTCTCCAGGCCACACCATCTCCGTTTCTGTCCGTGCTGCTATAAACTGCAGCATCCTGGGTTGTGCGCCCCTCCGCAGCACTCCCAGTCCTGCCTCCAGGTCGGGGCGTGGCACGTCTCTGCCCTTTGTGCTTCTAAAACCACCAGCAGCTCCCAGTTCACGTGTGCGCAACCCCGCTGCTCTGGGTTTCCACCCCGGGGGCTGCCCTAAAGTCCTTTCCCCGCCGCTACCGGTCTGCAAGTCTGTGCCCCGTCCGCATCGCGCAAGGCTGTCACTCACCGGCAGTGTAGGATCCCCACAGCCAGGCACCCTCCCACTGCCATTTATCCTCTGATATCTGCCCGCGGAATCATGGCTCCCTGCTTCGTACCTCAAAACCAACCGCCTGCGATATTCTGTTTGTAGAGATCCAGATCTTCTTACATCTCAGGCTGGTTTCGTGGGTGGTCAGAGTGGTCTGGTAGATATCCAGCTCAATTCCGGGGACCAGTTGAAATAGGGTCCCCTACTCCTCCACCATCTTTCCCCCCCTCCAGATACAGTTTTCATATAACATAGTATAAGTGTAAGGTGTATAAAATAATGATTTGATATATGTATACAGTGCAAAATGATTACCACAATAATGTTAGTTAATACATCCATCACCTCATGGGTTTTGTGTATGTTGTGAGAACTTTTAAGATTTACTCCCTTAGCAACTTTCTTTTTTTTTTTTTTTTTAAAGATTTTATTTATTTATTTGAGAGAGAGAGAATGAGAGACAGAGCACATGAGAGGGAGGAGGGTCAGAGGGAGAAGCAGACTCCCTGCCGAGCAGGGAGCCCGATGCGGGACTCGATCCCGGGACTCCAGGATCATGACCTGAGCCGAAGGCAGTCGCTTAACCAACTGAGCCACCCAGGCGCCCGCAACTTTCAAATATACAATCAAGTGTTAACTATAGTCACCATGCTATACATTACATTCCTAGAAATTATTCTTAAAACTGGAAGTTTGTACTCTTTGACCATCTTCACTTATTTCTTATCCCCACTCCCCTCCTGATGCACCATCCCTGGCAGCCACCAATCTCTTCTCTGTTTTTATAAGTTCAGCTTTTTTAGACTCCACGTATAAGCGAGATAATACAGTATTTGTCCTTCTCTGACTTATTTCATGTAAAATAATGCCCTTAAAGTCCATCCATGTTGTCATAAATGGCAGGATTTCCTTTTTGTTATGGCTGAATACTAGTCATATGTGTGTGTGTGTTATATACAACATATAATAATAATATATATAATATTACATATGTTATATATAACATATAATATTCATATATACACATATATATTACATATTCTTTATCCATTCATTTGTCAACGGGCACTTAGGTCGTTTCCATGTCTTGACTGTTGTAACTAATACTGCAATGAACATAGGTGTGCAGATATCTCTTTGAGATTGTGATTTAATTTCCTTCAGATACATACCTAGTGGTGGAATTGCTGGATCATATGGTGTTTCTATTTTTAGTTTTTTGAGGAACATCCATACTGTTTCCACAGTGGCTGCATCAATTTACATCCACACCAACATTGTATAAATTTCACTCTTCACATCCTCACTAGCATCTGTTATCTTTTGTCCTTTTGATAGCAATCATTCTAACAAGTGTGAGGTTATAACTCATTGTGGTTTTGATTTATATTTCCCTGATGATATGCCAACAAACTGGACAACCTGTAGCAAATGGATAAATTACAACAAATATACAACTTACCAAAACTGAATCATGAAAAATTAGAAAATCTGAACAGACCATAATGAGTAAAGAAATTGAATCAGTAATCAAAAACCTCCCCCCCAAAAAAGCCCTGGACTGGATGGTTTCACTGGTGAAGTGTACCAAACATTTAAAGAATTAATGTCAATTCTTCTCAAACTCTTCCAAAAACTGAATAGGAGAGAATGCTCCCAAACTCATTTTACAAGGTCCACCTTACCTTTCTCCCAAAGTCAAATAAGGACAACATAAGAAAAGAAAACTTCAGGCTAATATCCCTGATGAATACAGATGCAAAAAAATCTCAAATACTAGCAAACAGAATTCAGTAGTACTTTAAGAGGATCATATACCATGATCAAGGGGTATTCATCCCTGGGATGCAAGAATGGTTCAACATACACAAATCAATAAATGGGATACATTGCATTAATAGAATGAGATAAAAATCATATGATGATCTCAATAGATACAGAAAAAGCATTTGACAATATTGAACATACTTTCATGATAAAAGCTTTCAACAACTTGGGTGTAGAAGGAACCTATCTCAACATAATAAAACCACATATGACAATCCATAGCAAACATCATACCCAATGGTGAATAGCTGAAAGCTTTTCCTCTGAGGTTAAGAACAAGACAAAGGTGCCCACTTTCAGCATTCCTATTCAACATAGTTCTGGAAGTCTTAGCCAGAGTAATAAGGCAAGAAAAAGAAATAAGAAGCATCCAAATGAGAAAGGAAGATATAAAATTGTTTTTGCAGATGACATGATCTTAAATGTAGAAAATCCTAAAGACTCCCCTATAAAACTGATAGAATTAATAAAGTTCAGTAAAATTTCAGGATTCAAAATCAACAGACAAAAATCAGTTGCATTTTGGGGTGCTGGGATGGTGCAGTCAGTTAAGCATCCAACTCTTGGTTTTGGCCCAGGTCGTGATCTTGGGTCATGAGATTGAGCCCTGTGTTGGGCTCTGTGCTCAGTGTGGAGTTTGCTTGAGATTCTCTTCCCCTCACTCTCTGCCCCCCTCCCTGCTCTCTCTCTAAAATAAATAAATCTTTAAAAAATCAGTTGCATTTCTATACACTGACAATGAATTATCTAAAAAAGAAATAAAGAAAACAATCCAATTTAAAATCGCAATAAACAATACAACACAGGAATGAATTTAACCAAGGAAGTGAAAGATCTATACACTGAAAACTGTAAGATATTGCTGAAAGAAATTGAAGATGACACAAATCCTAGAACTTCTGCTCATAGTGCAGTTGTAAGGAAGGTTGGAGAGATGGGATCTGGCTTCCATACTGGGAGGTGGGCCTTACCTCCCATAAAAACTCATATATGGAAGGGCATTTTCCAAACATCGGAAGGGATTTCAGATACTAGCCAGTCAAAAAGAATGATTCTGCACATCTAAGCATTAGAATCAGAATTCAAACCCAGATCTCTTTAACAATGACATCAATACTTTTAGCCACAATACTGAAAGGCTCATAATTTGAAGTGAGGAATCTAGCTTCCCATTTTTAAGATAACCTAGCTCCTAATATATTTATAATGGAATATTACTTAGCCATTAAAAGAATGAAATCTTGCCATTTGCAATGATGTGGATGGAACTAGATGGTGTTATGCTAAGCAAAGTAAGTCAGTCAGAGAAAGACAAATACCATATGATTTCACTCATACGTGGAATTTAAGAGACAAAACAAATGAACATAGGGGAAGGGGAGGAAAAATAAAATGAGACAAAAACAGAGAGGGAGGCAAACCATAAGAGACTCTTAACCATAGGAAACAAACAGAGGGTTGCTGGAGGGAAGGTGGGTGGGGGATGGGCTAATTGGGTGATGGGCATTAAGGAAAGCACTTGATGTAATGAGCACTGGGTGTTATATGCAACTGATGAATCACTAAATTCTACCCTTGAAACTAATAATACACTATATGTTTACTAAATTGAATTTAAATAAAAAATTGGGGAAAAAAATGATAAAAGGGCTCCCATTTGGTGAATGCAGGGGTATAAAAACACTATTTAGTGTGTGTTTCTAAGTCAACATTTCCCTTTCTTCTCTTTAGAGGTTTCCTCAAGATTCTGATGGCATTCCCATGGGGCAGATTGACCAAGAGAAGGCTTTATTTTCTTTGACAGCTGCACTGACAACTGTATAAATTGCAATAAGGAAGTGGCTTATCTGTTGAAAAGAATACATTCCTATAATAGGCAGATGTGATGGCATGAAATGAGCTTTGGAAGTGGAATCATTAGGAAAGAGACCTTATTCACCTTCCCTTACTTCTTCAAAAGGTTTCCACAAAAATGATGAGTCTTGGCTGAACTCTTCAATTGTTTTCTGCACTTGCTTATTCTTACACCCCCTCATCCTTTGGGGAGGAGTGGCAAATCTTGTTGAAGAGAAACTAGGCCATCTTGTTTTTACTAATGGGTAGAGTCACTGTCAAAGGTCCTTGATCATGCCTCATCCTACTGTTGTTGCATCAAGCACTCTCAGCCTTTGACCCTTGTTTCCTATCTCTGGGGGGGTGGGGAGGCGTGGCTGGGGAATTTCACTAGCCTCTTTTGGCTGCTGTCTCCTGTGGTCAGCTGGGAGGTAAGGTGGGCTAGTGACTGGCTTGTTATGTAGACTTAAGGGCTATCTGAGGACTCACTTCTTGCTACAGGGCTCCCAGGTCTGTATTTAGAAATAAAGTAGAAAGTCTCATTTTGTGTTCTCCGATGCCACTTACTAGATAATCTCAATTTTTACTTTATTAGGTCATTGATAAAGTTGATATTTTGGTTCCCGTTTGGCTATTAGGGCATAAATTTGTCTTAGACTAAGGAAACTTCAGAATTAGACTCCCACATTCAGATATATCTACTTAATGAATTTGGCAAGTCAACTAGACCCCCTGAGCCTCAATTTATCCAACTATAAAGGGGGGATAATAATATCTGCCTCACCAATATATAACCATAGTAAGGATAAAAGAGCTTCCATGTGTTAAGTGTGTTACTTGATTAGACCCATAGTAGGTACTCAAACCATGTGAGCTGAATAGGAATTTTTAGAAAGACAGGGTCTATTTATCTTTTAATATTAAAAAAAAAGCTACTCGGGAAGGGTAAAAGAAAATCAACATGGGTTCTAATTTGGCAACATTGCATGTCATTTTTCTTTCCTCCTTAATAGTAGCTATTACTTATTGAGGACTTATTCTGTACTAAATATTTTACCAAAATCATATTCGACCCTCTGAATTCAGTGCCATGATAAGCAGTCCCATTTTACAGATGGGAAGACTGAAGCCTAAAGAAGTTAAGTAGAAAGTGACAGGGCTCGGGCTGGAGCTTGGGCCTGTCTGGCTCCAGAATCACTACTTGTAACCATTACTCTCTCCAGTGAGTACAAAGGAAGATTTGGCTCAGTCCCTCCCATCATATGACTGCACATTCCCAAATGGCAGAGTGGGAATAAGTGAAATGAACTTTCTCTGTGAGCAGCATATCAGAATTCAAACCCAAGTCTGTAACCTACAACCCCTGGTAATCCCTGATGCTAAGCAATATTGCCTCTCATCCTGGGTTCTGTGTAACTTGTCTGCATGGGAAGATGTGTTCATAATTCTGGCACTGAGGTCAGTAAGAGAACAGTGAGATGGGGAACTAACTGCTCAGGCCATCTGGATATGAATTGACACCTATACCTATCAGGACTTCTTAGTCTGTTTACTCATCTCAGTTGGCTACGTAAGTGGTAACAAGAGTGGCCGGGGCCTGGTTTCATTTGGAAAGCATTGGTTTGTTATCTACCTAGGTTTTCCCTGTCTGCTGAGTGTGATACCTATTCAGAGACAAAGTTCTGTTGAATAAGCAAGCTATGTTTCAAGGCAGCTATCCAGCTAAACAGTCCATCTATTGAGAATCTGATCTCTTGGCAATGAAGCATTATTGTTATTACAATATATTCTAATTCTTTCTTCACAATGCCAGGTAGGTTCTCATGAAAAGAAATCGTATTGTTGGCATTGGATGTCATTTCTAGTAGCAGTTTCCCTGGTGCTGGCTACAGGAACTGAATAATAAGATGTACTCACGTAAAGGGATCCTGCCTGGCAGGGGGATGGGATGGGATGGAGTAGGGAAAGGCATAACCAAGGGGCCAGTCCCAGGTCTGTCACAGACACATAAACAATGCATGACTATCATGATCCTACACAGTAGTCCTCAAAGGCAAGGTTAAGGAGAAACTGTGTGTCGTGTGTGTGTGTGTGTGTGTGTGTGTGTGTGTGTGAATGTTGGAGGTGTGCTCCTCTCATCAGATTCTTATTTATTTATTCATTTATTTAAGATTTTATTTATTTATTTGAGAGAGAGCACAAACAGGGAGAGCAGCAGGGAGAGGGAGAGGGAGAAGCAAGCAGTCTCCCCGCTGAGCAGGGAGCCTATGAAGGGCTTGATCCCCAGGTCCAAGGATCATGACCTGAGCCAAAGGCAGATGCTTAGCTGACTGAGCCACCCAGGCAGATTCTCTTTTTAAAAGGGAGTCCAGACCCCAGAGTCCATCTGTTGAAGGATTTAAGTCTTATTTAGTGCTCTCTTTTATATTCCTCCTTAAGTTCTGACTTCAAACTTTTCAGCATCTTAAGATATGAGTTCATTATATTAGAAACTGAGCATGGGGTGCCTGGGTGGCTCAGTCATTTAAGTGTCTGCCTTGGGCTCGGGTCATGATCTTGGGTTCAAGCCCCATGTCAGGCTCTCTGCTCAGTGGGGAGCCTGCTTCTCCCTCTCCCTCTGCTGCTCCCCTTGCTTGTGCCCTCTCTCTCTGTGTCAAATAAATAAATAAAATCTTAAAAAAAAAAAGAAAAGAAAAGAAATTGAGCATAATGCCAATATCAAAGAACTCATTCATTAGGAGTTATGATCAAGTGCTTCCCATGTAAAAAGGCCACAATGTACAACCTGCACAACCATCCATGGCAGTCCTGCTTTGGACACAAAGATATGAACAAAATATAATTCCTGTCCTCAAGAGATTTAGAGTCCAGGACCTAGAGGGGACTTAAATGGCAGCTGGAAGGAGCGAAAGATTCTTTTCAGCTGGGGGGTTGTAGCATTTGAATTGGGCATTAAGGTGGATGAAGGATTGGGACACATGGAATATGAGCACAAGGGATGGTCTTCATAAAAGAGCATAGTGTGACAAATTGTAAAGGGGTTGGACTGCATATTGAGGCAAAGGGTATGTGAAAGAAAGTAGGGAGAAATAAGGTGGAGAGAGGTTGAAACCTTACCTTTAGCCCAGTGAAACTGATTCTCAACTTCTTACAAACCTGTACAATAATAAATTTGTGTTTTTAAGCCAATAAATTTGTGTTAATTATTACAGTATCAATATGAAACTATTATAAGGACCCCAAGACAAGAAGCAAACATTACAGCAATACCACATAAAAGAAGGGGGTCCAATCCTGGAGAACGAGCTCCTTAGCCACACTGGCTGAGACCACTGACCAGCTGCTTTGTAAGACAGAACTAGACACAGCTACTTCTTCTGGATTTCTTCCACTAAACTTCTCCTCTCATGGGAAGGGCAGAGATTCACCTTCACTGGAATAAACATATACTCTGTGTATGGATTTGCTTTCTATGCCCTTCTACTTTCCATGCCTTCTACCACCACCACTAATCATGGACTAACAGAATGTCTCATCTACCACCATCATGGTATCCTGTGTAGTATGGTGTCTGATGAAGAAGCTCATTTCACACCAAGGAAATTATGCAGCAATGGATTCAGCCCATGAAATTAACTGGTCTTTTTCATACTTACATCATCTGGAACCAGCTGGTATAATTGAAAGGTCTTTGGCTTACTGAAGACTCAGTTACAGCACCCAGCTGAGAGACAACCCCTGAAAGGATGGGGTTCTGTTTTACACGATGTGATATACACTTCAAATCTGAAACCATTACATGTGCTATCTTCTGTCCTCATACGTGGGTTCAGGAATTAAGGAGTGGAAGTGGGAATGGCTCTGAATTAGTTTCCTAGGGCTGCAATAATGATATGCCACAAACTGGGTAGCTTACAAGAGAGATTTGTTCTCTCATAGTGCTGAAATATCTAAGTCTAAAATCAAGATGTTGGCAGGCCACACGCATGGAGGCTCTAGGGAAAAAATCCATTATTTGCCTCTTCCAGATTCTGGTGCTTGTCAGCATTTCTTGACTTATGGCTGTATCAGTCAAATCTCTGCCTCATGGTCACACTGCTGTCTCTTCTTCTCTGTCTCTTCCATGTGCCTCTTTTAAGGACACTTGAAGTAGGATTTAGGGCCCACTTGATAATATAGGGCCCTCCTTATCTCAAAATTCTTAACTTCATACATCTAAAAAAACTCTTTTCCCAAATAGGTAATACCAACAGTTTTGGGGGACTAGAACATGGGCATATATTTTTGGGAACCACCATTCCACTCACTGCAGCTACATCTGAATCACAAGGGCGGCTATTTAAAAAAAAAAAAAGAGGGAGAGAGAGGGAGGGAGGGAGAAAGATTTCCTTGGTCATTCTGACTCAGCATTTCAAAGGGTGATATCTAGAAGTCTATTTCCATAGATGATTCTTGTACATCTAGGCCATTGACCTGCATTTAAGCACCACAGTGTGTTGCATGCATGGCCCTTCAATTTTAGATTGCCAGTGTCACCACTTGCTAACTGTATTACCCTGAATAAATGACTTAACCTCTCTGAGCCTCAGTTTCATCTGTAAAATGGAGATAAAAAGTAATACCTTTTACAAAGGATTCTTGTGAAGATTCAATGAATTAATGCATGTGAAGTGCTTAGAATAGTGCCTGGCTCATACTAAGCCCTCAGGAACAGTTTGCTATCATTGTAATCATTATTGCTACTGTTATTATCATCACTGTCATTATCATTAGTTATTCCATGATGTGGGAGCTGGTTTCCCAACCATGGCTTCCACCCCACTGTATTTGGGAATTTTGCCCCAAACTACCCAGTGTCAGGGGGTCACAACCATCTTCCAAATCAAGCAGGAATGGATGCTGGTCTTCACAGTATCCTTACAAATGTCAAATCATCTGTTTTAGAATTGCTACCCTAACAGAATACCCCTTTCAAATTAATTTTTTTATCAGCCCCAGTTTGGATGAGATAATCTGATTTACAACTCACAATTCTAAAGAAGGATGAATATAGTTGGGTTGATTTTCCAGGTTGCCACAAGATATTGTGTATCATGCCTGTTTTTTTATGTACTGGCAGCTTTTTCACTGTAACAGCAGAGCTGAGTAGTTGTAAGAGAGATCATATGGCCATAGAACATAAAATATTTACTATGTGGCCTTTACAGAAAATGTTTGCTATGCTAGATGCTCAAGCTACCAAGATACATACATCATTGTGCCTGTTCTCAGAGTTTACTGACTAGGGTGAGGGATGGAAAAAAAAACGAAAAAAAGAGGTATAGTGCACAAATGTCTCTACTAATTGTGTGAACCATGAGAACAAGATTATAAAGGAGGAAATGATTACTTCTTTCTATGAAAATTTTAAGAAAGACTTAGAAGAGGAGATGAAATTGAGATTGAGCATCACAACTGGTAAGATTTTGCTCAGTGAATAGGTATTTCAGAGGAAGATTCAGTAGGATCAAAGGAGTCAAGAAAGTAAGCAGAAAGCATGGGAATCACTCATTAAGTTGCCCAGTGCGGCTGCAGCATCTGGTGCGTGGGGGGGGACAGCAGGAGTAAGTTAGGCTAGTGGTGGGTGGGTCCTAGAGAGAGACAAAAAATCCCAAACTCTTAACTATGATGTGGGAATCCCCTTTCTATCTTGTAGCCTTCATCAGAACTGCTGTAGTCTCCTGGATGACTCACTTTTTTTTTTTTTTTAACTGATACTGTTATCTTTAACCATGTAAAGATGGGGAAAGTAGTGGGGGTGGATCCGGTCATCGTGACATTATGTCTTTGTAAAGATGTTTGCATAGTAAAGTTATTATGTTTTATGATTGGGAAACTATGAAAACTCCTCTGGAATTGATGGCCATTCATTACAACAGGAATCTAACTTTTCAAAGCACAATGTGGACAACACAGAGAGAGTACAAAGATAAAGAGAGAACTGCCTTAGACCGCCTCCCCCCCCACCAGCCATAGTCATATAAAAATGACAAGTAAATGAATTTTGAATAGAAGATGAGAAAGCCAGTCATTGTTGTAGGAGGGGATGTTCCAAAAACAGATATTTCACCAGGAAAGCTGTGCAACTGGCCCATCACAAGGTACACAGGAAAGATGTTCTCCTTTTCAGCATTCTTTTGTCATTGAAAACTGTTTTCTTGATTTCTCCTTCCTTTAATTCTAAACTCCAATGTTAGATAAACTCAAATTTCATGATGTCCTGTTGAGAGAAGTAAAAGGTGGAGTGAGAAGTGCCCTGGGAGGGGTTGGAAGAAACTGCACTGGGGGCTATAGAATCACAATCATAGTTACTCTGTCATAATTCACAAAAAAAAAAAAAAAAAAATTTCAGCAGATTGTATTTGAGCTGTATTTGACTCGTTCTTCAGATGATTTCTAATTGTTTGCTATTACAAATTGACCCTGAATATAGTATCATGTTCTTGATAAAGAACTGCAGAATTGGATCTACTCCATTACCTCATTTCTCCACCTGTGAAATAAGAATATTGGAAAATTTGGGATAGAGGGGTGGAAAAGTATTGGATTTGAGGTTAGGAGATTGGGTTGCCCAAGATAACTCTAACTCAGTTGCCTCTAACTTGCTACTTATTTACTCTGTGATCTCAGACAAATGGCCCCTCTGAACCATAATTTCTTTATCTGAGATTACTATGTAGAAATCATATGACGCTACTAAGGACATTAAATTAAGTAAAGGAGAATTATAAACTAGCCAAGAAAGACTTCATCTTCCCCTAAGGTTTGCAAAAAATCAAGAATTTAGGAGATAAGAGATAATAAGTTCAAAAAGCAACAGAATACACATTCTTCTCTAGTGCCTATGGAACCTTCTCCAGAATAGATCACATCCTGGGTCACAAATCAGGTCTCAACTGGTAGCAAAAGATTGGGATCATTCCCTGCATATTTTTGGACCACAGTGTTTTGAAACTAGAACTCCATCACAAGAGGAAAGTTGGAAAGAACTCAAATACATGGAGGCTAAAGAACATCCTACTAAAGAATGAATGGGCCAACCAGGAAATTAAAAAGAATTTAAAAAATTCATGGAAACAAATGAAAATGAAAACACAACTGTTCAAAATCTTTGGGATGCAGCAAAGGTGGGCCTAAGAGGAAAGTACATAGCAATACAACCATTTCTCAAGAAACAAGAAAGGTCTCAAATACACAACCTAACCCTACACTTAAAGGAGCTGGAGAAAGAACAGCAAATAAAGCCTAAACCCAGAAGGAGAAGAGAAATAATAAAGATCACAGCAGAAATCAATGAAAGAGAAACCAAAAGAACAGTAGAACAGATCAATGAAACTAGGAGCTGGTTCTTTGAAAGAATTAATAAGATTGATAAACCCCTGGCCAGACTTATCAAAAAGAAAAGAGAAAGGACCAAATAAAATCATGAATGAAAGAGGAGAGGTCACAACCAACACCAAAGAAATACAAACAATTATAAGAACATATCGTGAGCAACTATATGCCAGCAAATTAGACAATCTGGAAGAAATGGATGCATTCCTAGAGACCTATAAACTACCAAAACTGAACCAGGATGAAATAGAAAACCTGAACAGACCCATAACCACTAAGGAAATTGAAGCAGTAATCAAAAACCTCCCAACAAACAAGAGCCCAGGGCCAGATGGCTTCCCAGGGGAATTCTAGCAAACATTTAAAGAAGAATTAATACCTATTCTTCTGAAACTGTTCCAAAAAATAGAAATGGAAGGAAAACTTCCAAACTCGTTTTATGAGGCCAGCATTACCTTGATCCCAAAACCAGACAAAGACTCCATCAAAAAGGAGAACTACAGACCAATATCCCTGATTAACACAGATGCAAAAATTCTCACCAAAATCTAGCCAAAAGGATCCAACAGTACATTAAAAGGATTATTCACTACGACCAAGTGGGAGTTATTCCTGGGCTGCAAGGTTGGTTCAACATCCGCAAACTAGTCAATGTGATACAATACATTAATAAAAGAAAGAACAAGAACCATATGATCCTCTCAATAGATGCAGAAAAAGCATTTGACAAAGTACAGCATCCTTTCTTGATCAAAACTCTTCAGAGTATAGGCATAGAGGGGACATACCTCAATATCATAAAAGCCATCTATGAAAAACACACAGCGAATATGGGGAAAAACTGAGAGCTTTTCCCCTAAGGTCAGGAACATGGCAGGGATGTCCACTATCACCACTGCTATTCAACATAGTACTAGAAGTCCTAGCCACAACAATCAGAAAACAAAAAGAAATAAAAGGCATCCAAATTGGAAAAGAAGTGAAACTCTCACTCTTTGCAGATGATATGATGCTTTATGTGTAAAACCCAGAAAACTCCACCCCAAAACTGCTAGAACTCATACAGGAATTCAGTCAAGTGGCAGGATATAAAATCAATCCACAGAAATCAGTGGCATTTCTATACACCAACAAGACAGAAGAAAGAGAAATTAAGGAGTCAATCCCATTTACAATGGCACCCAAAACCATAAGATACCTAGGAATAAATCTAACCAAAGAGGCAAAGAATCTGTACTCAGAAAACTATAGAATACTCATGAAAGAAATTGAGGAAAACATAAAGAAATGGAAAAAGATTCCATGCTCATGGATTGGAAGAACAAATATTGTTAAAATGCTATGCTACCTAGAGCAATTGACACATTTAATGCAATCCCTATCAAAATACCATCCACTTTTTTCAAAGAAATGGAACAAATAATCCTTAAATTTGTATGGAACCAGAAAAGACCCCGAATAGCCAGAGGAACGTTGAAAAAGAAAAGCAAAGCTGGTGGCATCAAATTCTGGACTTCAAGCTCTATTACAAAGCTGTCATCATCAAGACAGTACAGTACTGGCACAAAAACAGACACATAGATCAATGTAACAGAATAGAGAGCCCAGAAATGGACCCTCAACTCTATGGTCAACTAATCTTCGACAAAGCAGGAAAGAATGTCCAATGGAAAAAAGACAGTCTCTTCAACAAATGGTGTTGGGAAAATTGGACAGCCACATGCAGAAGAATGAAACTGGACCATTTCCTTACACCACACACAAAAATAGACTCCAAATGGATGAAAGACCTAAGTGTGAGATAGGAGTCCATCAAAATCCTAAAGGAGAACACAGGCAGCAACCTCTTTGACCTCAACTGCAGCAACTTCTTCCTAGAAATTGCCAAAGGCAAGGGAAGCAAGGGCAAAAATGAACTATTTGGACTTCATCAAGATAAAAAGCTTTTGCACAGCAAAGGAAACAGTCAACAAAACCAAAAGACAACCAACAGAATGGGAAAAGATATTTGCAAATGACATATCAGATAAAGGGCTAGTATCCAAAATCTATAAAGAACTTATCAAACCCAACACCCAAAAATGAATAATCCAGTTAAGAAATGGGCAGAAGACACAAACAGACATTTTTCCAAAGAAGACAGGCAGATGGCCAACAGACACATGAAAAGATGCTCAACATTACTCATAATCAGGGAAATACAAATCAAAACCTCAATGAAATACCACCTCACACCAGTCAGAATGGCTAAAATTAACAAGTCAGGAAACGACAGATATTGGCAGGGATGCGGAGAAAGGGGAACCCTCCTACACTGTTGGTGGGAATGCAAGCTGGTGCAGCCACTCTGGAAAACAGTATGGAGGGTCCTCAAAAAGTTGAAAATAGAGCTACCCTATGACCCAGCAATTGCACTACTGGGTATTTACCCCAAAGATACAAATGTAGTGATCTGAAGGGGTACGTGCACCCCAATGTTTATAGCAGCAATGTCCACAATAGCCAAACTATGGAAAGAGCCAAGATGTCCTTCAACAGATGAACGGATAAAGAAGATGTGATATATCTATACTGTGGAATATTATGCAGCCATCAAAAGGAATGAAATCTTGCCATTTGCAACGACATGGATGGAACTGGAGGGTATTATGCTAAGCAACATAAGTCAATCAGAGAAAGACAATTATCATATGCTTTCAATGATATGAGGAATTTGAGAAACAAGACAGAGGATCACAGAGGAAGGGAGGGAAAAATGAAACAAGACGAAACCAGATAGGGAGACAAACCATAAAAGACTCTTAATCTCAGGAAACAAACTGAGGGTTGCTGGAGTGGAGGGGGGTGGGAGGGATGGGGTGGCTGGGTGATGGACATTGGGGAGGATATGTACTATGGTGAGTGCTGTGAATTGTGTAAGACTGATGAATCACAGACCTGTACCCCTGAAACAAATAATATATTATATGTTAATGAAAAAAAGAGATAATAAGTTTTATATGTGCTTAATCAGTTGTCTTTAACATATATTGAGAGCATGAAACATAGTCTAAACTCTACCAAATTTTCTCTCTGGGGAATCTTTCTTAAGAAAACAATATGGTATTATTTAGGATTATTTTGTGGTAACAAAAATTATAAATAATCTGAATGTTTAATTGAATGACTAAATAAAATAGGATGCTACTTTGTGAATTATTATGGGGTTATTTATATGGGTTTATAATTCTACAGCCCCTGCTGAAGTCTCTTCCAACTTTAAAAATACAATGACACCTCATACAATGTATTTAAAATCACAACACTAATGTGAGGGTATATTTTTACAAGGAAAAACAATATAAAAATTTGTGGAGTTGTGCTTGGAGAAAAAATATATCACAACATAGAACATGACTACTGACACAACCTAGTGCCAGAATCTGTGATAATTTTCCATAGATTTTCTGGTCAGTGGAGTTGGATTGAGAAAAATAAATCAGTAGCATACCAATGCATCACCCAATAAGAGTAAGAAATCTTAGACTGCTGGGACAGATAGAATGATATTTCATTTCTTCCTCACTGTTTGCCCTCTGGCTCATTGGCTCAAGACCTTTACTTATCAAAAAACCAAGTAGCCAAACTTCAATTAGGTAAGTGCTATGTTTTGAGGTAACCATAGTTGTCTTACTCCCCATCTGATATGGACTGAATGTGTGTCTCCTCAAAATTCATCTGGTGAAGCCCTCATATGATGGTATTTGGAAGTGGGCTTTTGGGAAACAGATCATGGGCATAGAACCTCCATGATGGGATTAGCTCCCTGTGAAAGAGAGATGAGTGAGTTTGCTTCCTCTCTTTGCTATTCACCAGGTGGTGGTGGTAAGCTGGTTACCATTGTGCTTTTGCATTATGGGGATAGAGTTCCTTCAAGCAAAGCATTTTAGGGAATTCAGCAACAGGTAACCAGCAGCTTAGGTAAAAGCACAACCTATGCAGTTCCAAGTTTCAGAGACCTGAACAACGAAGGTAGGAACCATTCCACTGTGGGCCAGGAGAACTGACCTAGGTGAATTCCTGGTAGGCACTGGTCAGAAGTTGTGCAAATTGACTGTATTCCAGTTATGCTTTCAAATGAAGCTGATGGATACAGAAGGCAGAGAACAGAGGTCAAACCAAAAATACTTAGAACTTTCTTGGCCTACAAAAACTCTTCAGCACATTGTTCCAAAGGCCCACTAAATTCCAAGTAAACAAATATTAAAACTTACTCCAAGATTGTGAACCTCTTTTTTTAAGTCATGCCTAATATCCCAAACATTAATTTACTTGGTATTTCTCACAATAGTTAACACAAGATATGTTGCAAACTGTTGGTATATGCAGGTGGGAGAATGAATTAATGATTGTAGACACTTTTATTTTGGCCACTGGGTAGATATTAGAATCACTCAATTCATTGCTGGAAAATAAATGCTTGTCATGAATGATGAAGAACTAACATCAGGGGACAGATAGACCATCTTATATATTACTTAATTTAGTGCTTACTAATTTTACAGATGATCAAAGTGAAGTTCAGAGATGGGTTAAATAATTTGCCCTAAAGCATATTTTTAGCAAATGACTTAACCAGGATTCACATTTAGTTGTCTGCATTATTGATAGATGTCCATGTAATATGAATTCAAGGGGGAAGGCTTAAGGAAAGGGGACCAGAAAGAATCTGTGCCCCATCTATGAAAGCCTCACAAACTCTCCAAGAAGATTTAAAATTCCAGTAAAAATTTTCTAATCCCTTTGTTTAAAAACATAGTTCTTATTAAAATGCAAATGTAAGTAGGAGTGGAAAGATTAACTATCAACTCTCAGTCATTGTCACATTTATGACAATTACCCTGGGCTCTCTTCCTGAAAGTTGACTTTGTGCCAGAGTGAACTAGTACCCTAGATGAAGAGCCTCAAGCTTAGGAGAAAGCTACTTTAGTAATTTGGTCCTGGCATTGTATAATGTATGCTTGTGAATATTTAAGGAAAAAAAAAATACATACACACACAAGTATAAATAAGAATCTGACAAAGAATGTGACAATAAAAACAATTATCCACAGATTAGTTAGGGACTTGTTTGGCTACCTAAAACAGAAAATCCAAATAGTGATGACCTAAATAAGATAAGGATTATTTTTCTGGCATGTAATGGAGGTCTGGTGATATCATTCAAGGACCCAGTCTCCTTTTAGCTTTCCTCTCTGCAAGCCTGAAAGTTATCCTCTCAGGATGGCTGCCAGGACTCCAGCAACTGTGTGGAGGCAGGAAGACTGGAAAAGGGAAAAGAGACACAGTTCAGCTGAGTCTTTCCTCTTCAGGGATCTTTCTGAGAAGCCCCCATTTGGGGACTTACTCCCATAATTAATTCATTGGCCAGCACCAAGCTACATGGCCACCCTCTCTGCAAAGTAGGTTGGGAAATGTAATTTTTGCTGTGCTTATTTCTACACCCAACTAACTCAGGGTTTAGTTAGTAAGAAAGGTTAGTAAGAAAGGAGAATGCAGCATGTACTGAATGGAGCACTGGGTGTTATATGCAAACAATGAATCATGGAACACTACATCAAAAATTAATGATGTAATGTATGGTGATTAACATAACATAATAAAATTAAAAATTAAAAAAAAAGAAAGGAGAATGCATATTGAGTTGGTATCTGCCACATTTAAATCTACAAAAGTCAGACTGATCTTTGGCTTCTGCTTTGGGTATGAAATAATAGCAGTCCATGGGACAATATCTCTAAATTTTGGAGGGGAAAAATGTAACCCATAATTTTATACATAGTGAGGTCATAATTCATATGAGAAGCAACAAAAGAAATTTTCCACAGCTAAGAAATTTTCCAATATACAAGGACTTAGAAAATACACGATCTATGTGCACTTCTTTAAAAAAATCCCAAATGATTTTTGCCAAGTGACTAAGAGATGAGTCAAAATTAAAAACATAATCATGAGTTAAATATAATATAAACTCTAAAGATAAGCATTAATATCACTTAAACAGGGAGTTGACCAAGGTAGTATTTTACATAACTATTTTAAATACAATTAAAATAAATGCAATGTCTGACTAGATACCTCAATGAAATATAAACATTTTTTATAAAAACATCAATTAATACAATTAATTCAAGATGGTAGAGAAAGCATCAAAAGATTAATATCTATGAAGGCTTTGAAAAGTTATCAAAGAATTGCCACAAAAGGCTAAAAGGCCAAATAATTTTATTGGTAATTTCCTTCAAACTTTTAAAGAAAAGATAATGCCTATACTATTAACAAAGTTCTGTGCATATGAAAAAGTGAAAGGTTTCCTAATTGATCTGTAAAGTTTCATAAGCTTGATGCCCAAAATTAATAAAAATAACCAATTGAGGTATCCAATTTGACATTGCATTTATTTTAATTGTATTTAAAATAGTTGTTAAAATAATTGTGTAATCAACTCATTAACTGATGTCAATGCAGTAAAAACTGTAAAACAACTCACAAATATGAAGCAAATATATATATAAAAGTATTATTATATAACAACTAACATAATCAATTACAAATTTAATCATAATTAAATTAATTAATTGTAATTTCTAATCCATAAATTATAAATCTAAAAATAATAACTTTATACAAAGATAAAGCATTAGTCAATTTAGTTCTACTTTATAATTTCACTTTGATCAAGTAGTATTTATATAAAATATGCAAGTATAATTCACAATTATGAGTTCCTTTAACATATGAGATCAAAAAAGAAAATTTCAGATCTGTAAATAACTGCTGAAAATGTATTTAATAAATTACAATATGTATTCCTATTAAAATCTAAAAATCTAATACTGAAAGACTATTTTCTTAACATGGTAAAGAATAGCTATCTTAAACCAAAGACAGCAGTTAAAATATTTGAATATATCACTAAAACTAAAATCAAAAGCATGTTGCTATCACCACTATTATCCTACATTAAGAGTTCTGGTCAAGGCAATGAGTAAGACACAGAACTGAAGCAAAAGTCAAAGGCATTGGAAAGGAAGAAACAATATTATTGTTATTTATAGATGACTTGATACTTTACCTACAAATCACGAAAAATCAATTGAAAAGCAATTGTTGGTTTAAGAGGTATATACACAACATAGTCAAAATTCCTTTCAATATGAAATAATCTGAAAATATAATGAAAAATACATCAGTTGTTATATATAAAATATATGAATATATAAATACATATATGTAGGTATAATATCCATATATCCATGTACATATATATATTTATATATCTATATAAAAGTCAATAACTAAAAAGGAATTTACACAAAGAGAACTACAAACATCCTTGGGGTATGGAAGAAGATTTGAATAAATTGAGAGCTTATGTTCTGGAAGGGGAGAGGTCATAGAGTAAATTTTGGGTGAAAAAGTGCTGCTTTAGTCTGTACTCAGAAAACTATAAAATACTCATGAAAGAAATTAAGGAAGACATAAAGAAATGGAAAAAGATTCCATGCTCATGGATTGGAAGAACAAATATTGTGAAGATGTCAATTCTACCTAGAGCAATCTACACATTTAATGCAATCCCTATTAAAATACCATCAACTTTTTTCAACGAAATGGAACAAATAATCCTAAAATTTGTATGGAAACAGAAAAGACCCCGAATAGCCAGAGGAATGTTGAAAAAGAAAAGCAAAGCTGGCGGCATCACAATTCCAGACTTCAAGCTCTAATACAAAGCTGTCATCATCAAGACAGTATGGTACTGGCACAAAAACAGACACATAGATCAATGGAATAGAAGAGAGAGCCCAGAAATGGACCCTCAACTCTATGGTCAACTAATCTTCGACAAAGCAGGAAAGAATGTCCAATGGAAAAAAGACAGTCTCTTCAACAAATGGTGTTGGGAAAATTGGACAGCCACATGCAGAAGAATGAAACTGGACCATTTCCTTACACCACACACAAAAATAGACTCAAAATGGATGAAAGACCTAAATGTGAGACAGAAGTCTGTCAAAATCCTAAAGGAGAACACAGACAGCAACTTCTTTGACCTCAGCCACAGCAACTTCTTCCTAGAAACATCGTCAAAGGCAAGGGAAGCAAGGGCAAAAATGAACTACTGGGACTTCATCAAGATAAAAAGCTTTTGCAAAGCAAAGGAAACAGTCAACAAAACCAAAAGACAACCGACAGAATGGGAGAAGATATTTGCAAATGACATATCAGATAAAGGGCTAGTATCCAAAATCTATAAAGAACTTATCAAACTCAACACCCAAAGAACAAATAATCGAATCAAGAAATGGGCAGTAGACATGAACATTTTTCCAAGGAAGACATCCAAATGGCCACAGACACATGAAAAAGTGTTCCATATCACTCGGCATCAGGGAACTCCAAATCAAAACCTCAATGAAATACCACCTCACACCAGTCAGAATGGCTAAAATTAACAAGTCAGGAAATGACAGATGTTGGCAGGGATGCGGAGAAAGGGGAACCCTCCTACACTGTTGGTGGGAATGCAAGCTGGTGCAGCCACTCTGGAAAACAGTATGGAGGGTCCTCAAAAAGTTGAAACTAGAGCTACCCTACAACCCAGCAATTGCACTACTGGATATTTACCCCCAAGATACAAATGTAGTGATCCAAAGGGGTACATGCACTCCAATGTTTATAGCAGCAATGTCCACAATAGCCAAACTATGGAAAGAGCCAAGATGTCCATCAACAGATGAATAGATAAAGATGTGGTATATACATACAATGGAATATTATGTAGCCACCAAAAAAAAAACAAAACAAAACACGAAATCTTGCCATTTGCAACAACATGGATGGAACTAGAGGGTATTATGCTAAGCAACATAAGTCAATCAGAGAAAGACAATTATGATATGAGGAATTCTTAATCTCAGGAAACAAACTGAGGGTTGATGGAGTGGTGGGGGGTGGGAGGCATGGGGTGGCTGGGTGATAGACATTGGGTAAGGTATGTGCTATGGTGAGTGCTGTAAATTGTGTAAGACTGATGAATCACAGACCTGTACCTCTGAAACAAATAATGCATTATATGTTAAAAAAAAAAAAAAAAAAGAAGATAGTAGGAAGGGAAAAATGAAGGGGGGGAATCGGAGGGGGAGACGAACTATGAGACACTATGGAGTCTGAGAAACAAACTGAGGGTTCTAGAGGGGAGGGGGGTGGGGGGATGGATTAGCCTGTTGATGGGTATTAAAGAGGGCATGTTCTGCATGGAGCACTGGGTGTTATATGCAAACAATGAATCATGGAACACTACATCAAAAACTAATGATGTATGTATGGTGATTAACATAACATAATAAAATAAAATAAAAAACCTTTAAACCCAAAATAAAAGAAAAAGAAAAAAAAGAAATCAATGTATAGAATTAATATAAATCAGGTTAAAGTTCAGAGATTTTTGTGGGGAAAGAGGGGGAAAATTTCACAATGTGATCATAATGGTCATCCAGAATGCAAAAACCTTATTGGTTGATGAGATGTCAGCACCCACAGTCTCCTTAATCTGGAATCCCCATTTTCCTAGACCACTTCTCTGCCTCTGGGGCTAGTTTGGGGCCTCCCAGGGCCATCTGATAAATTACCGTAAATTCTTGGAGAAAGGGTTGAGGTCTTGATCTTGTCTTTACACTAAGGTCCTTGGCATACTTATACAAATTTTCTTCCCTCTGCATTAATCTTCAGTCTCCAAATATCAACATTTCATTTGAGAAAAGAAAAGATTTAATAAAATTAACTTCCACTTCACTAGATACATCACTATATCTGTATTTTCCAAAATTACCTTTAATGAGCCTTATTACCTTGGAACCAGAAATAATGTTAGCATTATTTAAAAAATTATTTAGGAAGAGATCTTAGTGGGGTTCTTGGGCGGCCCAGTTGGTTTAGCATTCAACTCTTGGTTTTGGTTCAAGTCATGATCTCAAGGTTGGCAGATGGAGCCCTGAGTTGGGCTCCTCACTCAGTGTAGAGTCTGCTTGAGATTCTCTCTCTGTCCCTCCCCTTCTCTAAAATAAATACATAAAATAAATCTTAAAAGAAGAGATCTTAGCATCTTAAATGGTTACATTAATAACAAGTTATTTTAAGAAAAGAAAGTCTGTTTCAACAACTGGAACTATAGCGAGCTTTCAGTAAAAGTTATCTGTGGGGCTCTAGGAAAGCTGATAGAGAACACCCAAATCATGGTTGAAACTATAATAGCCACAGAATATAGGAAATGGACTGAATGTAAATTTATTTGATTAAAATTCCATTCTGTATTTAGGAATCTGGTTACCATTCTACATGCTAAAAATGCTAAAAATTATGAAATAAATTAAGAATCATGTCCTATTAGTTACTTGGGGGAAAATGATCAAGAGGTTAACTAATGAAATAATGAGATTTGCCTGCTTTGCCTTTTTTCAAATATTGGAGTGGGTTTGAGGTATGTTTTCTCTCTCTTCTTTTTTACATAATCCCTCCATTTCTAGCTTTGAGGTTATAAAATTCAGAGCCTCTTACGTGTTTTCTTTGTTGGGCCACCAACCCATGTTGGGCAGGGGTGTAGGAACAGAGGGCCCTCTGCTGGGGACTGGCTCCTTTTCTGGTAGGTGAAGGAGGAGATGGGGCTTTCTGTGTTACAGTCACTTCCATGTGTGCCAGCTGATTGATCTGTAGTTACATGCTTGGCATAGAATAAGCATTCATTAGATATTTGTTGAATAAAGCTTTTTTGCTGATTTGTTATGGTCTTAATATTTTCTCACAAATTGTCTTAGATTGAATGATAGTTAATCCACAAATTAGCTGATCCACTGCAGTTAATTGAGAGTTGGATATACATACAAAACTAAACCATTAAGAGAAGAAAATAAATACTCAGTAGAAGAAAAAACTTAATAAAAGCAAAGGAAGTAGTACATCAAAGTGGTAACCACGGATGAGCTTGAATAGTGGAATTTCTGGATTTTCTAAAATACTTAACCAATATTCACCAATTTTATAATAAAAACAGATTTTTGAAAGTATTTTCAGATGTATTTGCACTTTGTGGTGGACTTAGGATTTTGTTTACATGGTATCATAAAGCTTCTTAGACAATCAACAGATCTAATAGCAAAATACAAAACAAACAAAAAATCCCCAAACACTCAGACTTGAAATTTGTCCCTAATATAACTGAAATCTTTAGTTTATAATTGATCTATTCTCACATTGAAATAATGCATGACATTATCTCTTAATACTAGAGAGAAGAGGGGTAAGAGGTGTACTTAAAAGAACAGTAAACAATGGTGAGCAAACATCAATTGTTTCCCCCTCAGTGCTCCTTTGTACCTAACTTATGGTGCTAGTACAGAATTTATCCTCATTATTTTATGATTATTCTCTCTCCCTGTTAATGAACCTACAAATTACCTGAGAATAGGAACCTTGCCTTAATCACACAGTCCATCTCTGGAATAAGTTAGGTCCCCATGTTGTGCTTTCCCATAATGCCCTGAGCTTTCCTGTCTGAGAACTCATCATAATTATAAGGAATATGTTTAACCCTCACTTTTCTGGTTTTATGTGGAGGGATCTCCATTAGAGTGATAACCCTGGTCTCTTATCCCCTCCCAGCTTCTTGTACTCTTAACCACTGGGCTTAGCTGGGAGTGTGGCTCTCTCCTTCAGTGGAGGAGATCAGCCAACTGGCAGGGCCACCCTGGGTTAGCTACTGGGCAGATAGGAAAAGGTGAAGGTGGTCATAGATTGCTTGCAGTGGATGCTACTGGCAGAACCTAAATGATTTTTGGCTCTCTCTTCCTGCAGGGACTCTCAGTCAGATGATTAAACTACTGTGAAGTAATCCTGCAGTTTTATAGAGAAAATTCAGCTCAAGGGAATATTAGAAATCTACATGACTAAGTAAACCACATGTTCCAAACAGTTTTATCAGTCATAAAGCTGGCATTGTGACCTCCACCTCTCTGAAAGAGAATGGTATAATGATATGTTTTCTTAAAATGCTAAAATTACTTTTGATATGGCATCTCTATTGCCTACCAGATGGAAAGATTCATGAAAAGCATAGATCCTACATCTATTTGTTTCCACATTGTATTCCCAATGTCCATCATAGTGCCTAGCATACAGTAGGCAGTCAATGAATATTTGTAGAAAGAATAAATAAATGAATTTATCTTTTGATTATTGCTTTTTAGTACAATCCCTGTTTGAATCTGATCAGGCTGCTGTAACAAAAATACTGTAGACTGGGTGGCTTAAATAACAAACACTTATTTCTCATAGTAGTAGAAGCTGGGAAGTCCAAGATCAAGACACTGGTAGATTTGGTGGCTGTTGAGAGCCTTCTGCCTGGTTATCAGACAAGCCACATTTTTGCTGTACCCTCACTTGGCAGAAAGAGAGAGAGAGCACTCTGGTCTCTTCCTCTTATAGGGGCACTAATCCTATCATGGGGGTTCCACCCTCATGACTTTCTCTAAACCTGATTATCTCCCAAAGGCCCCATATCCAAATACCATCACATTGAAGATTGGGGTATCAACATATGAATTTTAGAGGGGCACAAACACAAAGTTCACAGCAGTCAGGACATAGAATTGGTGCTTAGTAAACACTGATTTGAACTGAAGCTTGGATTTAAAGGATGGGGGTCATGGAAGGAAGCACATTCTGGTTCATTCATTCTTCTTGGCACTTTAACCCAGTCCTCTGTTTCTGAGTGAATGCAAACAGCTTCTTAAGTCCATCTGAGATTTTCCCTGTTGCTTCCCTTTCCCAGCTTAGTACAGTGCCTGAGGGGAAGGGAAGGGAGTATAGGCAGATGGGAACTTGTTGTTTGCGTATTTGCTTGCCTCATCTTAAGTACTATGGAAGAAAAATTATATTTTATTGAAAAAGACAAAATTTGGAGTGAGAGGAAATTAAGGCATCTAATAATAATAGTAATAAGATTTAGAATCTGCTCCACCTTCTATGTAGCACAAAGAGCCTTATTAATTGTGCTGTCATTCCCTTACACAAGTGATTCTCTCCAGGCACTGGCCCACCTCCCATGTCCTTGGGCTCTCTTTGGGCCGTGCCTCCTGCTGGGTGACTCCACTTAGACTCTGAGTTAGGAGTGGAACATTTTCTTAATTTCCACCACACATATGATACTACATGTTGAACATCTGCGAATCTTAAGTGTGGGCTTCATACAGTACCCACAGCACTTTCCCACACATAAATCTCTGTGTGAACTTAGGTCAACTGATACTTGCCTTCATAGGTGACTGTGAGGCCAAGCACATGTTGTCCTTTTGAGCATAAAACCAAGACTCCCTTTCCAGTGGGAAAAAGGCCACAGTTTGAGAAGGCTTGAACAACAGCTCTCAGTAATGTTACTTGTCTGCTTTTTCCTCCTGCTTTTTCCAGTTTGGGTGACTGGAAGTTCATTTAGTCAGCTGGAATCTCAGATTCTCAGAGTCAGAAATCATGGCCTCCTCAACCACACAGGGCTAATGTTCCTCCTCAATACGTGTGGTCCAACCTATATTTTTCCTTCTCTCTGGGCAAAGAGATGACAATGTCTTTGAGATCATTCACTACATCTCCAGACAGCTTCATTCAAATGAAGAGGAGGTTATATGACAATAAGTGTAGTAAATCCAGAGAGATTAGATAGGTAGATAGTTAGAAAGATAGATAGATAGATAGATAGATGATAGATAGATAGATAGATGATAAAGTAAGCATGAAGGATGAAAAGTGCTTCAAAATACTAAAGAGCTCTTCAAAATACTTAATTCCACCCTAAGGAACTGTGTTTCTATAACTTGTTTTGCTTTATACTATCTAGAAAGACAAGTAGACCAAAGCATTTCTAGAAGGAAAACAATCCTACTATTACTCAAACACAAAAATGCAGATGTAGAGAAATCAGGGAATGGGGCAACACCATTGTTTTCTTCCAGTCCATTCGTTGAGTCATTGATGGTCAATGGGAACCCTTCTTCCTCTGGTCTTTCTCCCTCTCTATGTCCATGGTTTTTCCATCCTCTTACACATTTCTGTAGCATCCCAGCTCCACCTTGGATTAAATAGATCCTTCACAATCCTCCACAGGAGTTGGCTTGGGCTTCCAGAGGTTTCTGAGTGGGGCACTGTTGAAGTGAACTCCTCTTACTGATATTTAGTCCATCGTATATAATTTAAGATATTATTTATATTTAAAAAAACCCTAACAAGAGTAATTGGAGCAGAGAACTCCATTGGGTTACATTGAATTTGCCATATAATTAAGCAGATGTAATGACAAAAGGTATTAATCTAGAAGAGAAGATATCCAGTTTTTATGGAGAGCAGAAGTTACTCAATCACAGTCATAGTCTTGAAAGTTGCCTATTTCTATTGCCCTACTCTTTGCTCTCTCTTCTTCATCATCACTCTATACTTTTTTATCTCCTGGAAAAAAAAAAAAAGAAAACCACTTTCACCCTTTGCTTTGCTTCTTAGAGAAAGTTTGATGTATGAACCCTCCTCCTGTGCAAGCTAGAGACATGGGGTTTCTGATTCAGGTCAGAGTTACTGGAGCCAAAAAGACTATGAAAGACAAGATGTAAGAATGAAGGCAGTGAGAATCAAAGACGCAGTGAGGTGATGCCTCTGGGTTAGATCAGAGGATGCCTGTTGGAGGGTAGGGGGTATAAGATGGATAACTAAGATGGGGCCAGACTGTGGAGGGCCAAGGAATCTTGACTTAGTTCTGTTGCCCTTTGGAAAAGCAACCATACATTTGCAACAGCAGGCGTTCCTCTCCTGCACCTCTGCTGCTATCTTGTCTCAACTTCTGCTCCTGGCTCATCTCCCTCTCTCCTTAGATGGGGAGCTCAGCTGTTCTGGACAACAGAATGGGAAGTCACTGAGATATCCTGGAGCTTTGCTTTTGTGGTTCTGATACAGAGCGTTAGACCTAATTTAATTTGAAAATAATATAATAAGATGAAAGGAAATCCCACTTGAGCTCCTCATTTTAAAAAGAGTTCAAATAAAAAGATGATGTGAGCCTGAGACCTGAACCTCAAAGAAGGCCTCTGATCAATGGAGGCAGAGGGGGGCCAGATGTTTTTCCCATCTGTGTCTCGTCCCTTCTGGCATGGGGGCCAGATGAGAGAAGGAAGCACACAGCAGAAGAACACGCCAATTTGCTGATGCTGCCCTCTTATTTAGCTTATGGAAATTTCATAGCATCTAAGGTCTAACTTTCCCCCCTGGATTTGAGGGGAAAACTACCTATAGCCCTCTTGAACTAGTTTCATGGAAGGAACTTTGTTACTGTGCAGAATTTCACCCAAGATTAATTGAACTTGACAACCTGAATGTCTTCTGCATGATGTACTAAAGTAGTGTTTTTGAAAAATGTCAGTATCTGATCCTTAGTGTGTGGTTTTTAGATGTCCAAAGTATTCCCACTTCTCAAATTCCCTTTAAGAAGCTGGAATGCAATGCATTTCTGGGTTTTCTTTATTTCGGATGAATCCCCACCTTGTTATAGCAGAACTAAATATATTCCAAATCAACAATTCATCACAATAAAAAAAAATACTAAATGATATCCAGAATGGCTGACCTCAGTTCAACACAAACCATTCTCTACTTTACAGGAAATTGAGATCACAGGCCAGCTTTACATTAAATGGAAAGTGTACGCTACCATCTTGTGGACAAAATATAAATAACACTGAAATATACTCAAGACTACTTCTTTCCCTTGAAATATAGTTAATACCTAACTGGTCCTGGTCTACCACATGCCATCATGACAACCATCCCATGCAATTTGGAATTTTGGCCCTAAATGATCTTTGTCAACAGATCAGGGGTAGTACATGAAAAAATGAGAGTTTATTGAGAAAATTGTGGAACACAATTACCAGAAAGACCTGGGTCCTCATATAACCTTTGACTCTTTTATCTAGTTTTCATTTTCCTAATTACAAAAGGATTCTCTTCATCTTGTAGTAGACACATGGGTTTTGGGTGGTGTTGACAGGGTTAGCTTAACACAATGTCGTATGGAGTTGAATGTGTTAATTCCAATAGAAATTCGTTTTTTTAAATTAATTAATTAATTAATTAATTAATTTTTTTATGTAGTGTTCCATGATTCATTGTTTGCGTATAACACCCAGTGCTCCATGCAATACGTGCCCTCTTTAATACCCATCAGCGGGCTAACCTATCCCCCCACCCGCCTCCCCTCTAGAACCCTCAGTTCGTTTCTCAGAGTCCATAGTCTCTCATGGTTCGTCTCCCCCTCCGATTTCCCCCCCTTCATTACATTTGAAATTAGTTTATCAATCAGTTATTTTCTTTTTTTATTGATCAGTTATTAATGTAAAAATTAGCTATTTTTCTCCTGAATGATTTGTGCACGTGCACACGCACACACACACACACACACACACACAAATCTCCCCCTCATCATGGTACTAAAGGAATGACATTCTAGAATGTGGAAGTGTGATTGCTGTCATCACAGCTGAATGAAAGAAGAAATCATAGAATCACGGCATCTTAGGATGGACAAGGACCTTCAAGTTTATCAAAGTCAATCACTCTTGTAATGTTTGAATCACTTGTACAGTATCTAGCCACTCTTTGAATATTTCTTCCCAGAATATAATAAGAAAGTACTGGCAATTGGACCCATGTGAAAGACAGAGAAACAGGAAATTCTAGTACAAATTTCCATAGATGCATTTTGTTGTTGTTAGTACAGAAAGAGAAATTAGCAACATTAGGCTAGTTGTTAGAGAATCTCTATGGAAGATTCAGTAAATGCCAGTCTTTCTCCCTTGAGGTAGAGGTCCTAGCCTATTTACAGTATGACAAATTGTTCCCATGCTCACTGTAGCTCAGAAGATCTTCTAAAGTTAGAACCTTCCAGTAGTAAAAGAGAAGCAGGATATTTAGCACAGGGTGAGGATCTGTTTTATTCAATCAATTCTTCCTTTAAGCCATCATATCTAAGTTAGGGATATAGTGTACAAATGTTTGTGTATGTATGTTTGTGCATGTGCACTCCATGGATTCTTCCTCATAGGGAAATTATGACTCCCCTGCCCCCAGGTGGATCCCAGTGATAAGGCACCACTGAAGGAGGCTGCATCATGTTCATTTCTGTTGTGAGTAAAAAATATACACCTGGTCTTTCATAGGTTTCTTAGCTGTATATAAAGGAGTAATTTACATCTTGTACTATCTCCCATAGAGATATTTCAGAGATTATGATACCATCATCCCTCATTAGTTCACTAAGCTCAGTATTTATATTTCTATTAAGACACTGCATACACAATAGAGAGCAGAACCACCCTCACTTCATGGTCACTGTTGAAGCCCTGAGTTTCTGCAAATACAGGTGCTCTAAAACCACAACACACAGACTGATGCCTGGACAGGGAGCGTAGGTGAGAATTAGAAATGTTACTCACCACACTTGAGCAACTGTTGGCCTTCCAGACCAATTCCACTTGTCTCTGTGTTTTGATTTGCCTGATCTCCCTCCTTGGGGGTCTTTAGGTTGTTGTTGCTGTTGTTTGTTTTCATTATATCTTGTGGCCAAAGGTATAAATGTACCTCTGAGGAGAGACCATTACTTTAAAAGGTCTGAGGAAGCTTTGAAAGAAAAGCTGGTTACAAACTGTGCCTTGATAAACTGCTTTTAAACCACCAGTGCCAAAGCACCTTAAAGTCAATGAGAAAATTACCCAAATCTGATGAGAAGAAGGAAGCTTCTCCACTGCACTGTTGTCCACAATTTGCACATGGTGTTTTCAGTTGCTCTATGTGTGTGTGTATATATACACATATACACACAAAGAATATATATATATATATTCTTTCATTGAAGTATAATGGACATATAACATTATATTAGCTTCTATCGTACAATGTAATGATTCAATATTTGTATATATTGCAAAATGATCACAAGATAAATCTAGTTAACACCCGTCATCATCCATAGTTAAAGGTTTTTTTTTTCTTGTGATGAGAACTTCTACTCTCTTAGTAACTTTCAAATATGCAGAGCAGTTTATTAACTATGGTCACCATACTGCACATGACATCCCCAGGACTTATTTATTTTATACGTGGCTATCTATTTTTATGTGAGTGATTACTTTTTTGAATGCTAATACTAGCATTTTATCATAACATTTTCAGGGTTCTTCTGTGCTTAAGAAGATTTTACTGCATTCTTACATATAGATTTAGGGTAATTTAAAGTTTTTCTTGTCACCAGATGATCTTATCTCCAAAATAGTGGTGGAACTCAATGGGCAAACAAGGCTCAATGTCCAGAATGTTCCTGCATGGTCAAGTTTACTTGATACTTCTTTGTTCTGTATTTGAAAAGTTTGTGTAATATGGGGCACCTGGGTGGCTCAGTTGGTTAAGCATCTGCCTTCAGCTCAGGTCATGATCCCAGGGTCCTGGGATCAAGCCCTGCATCAGGCTACTTGCACTGTGGGGAGCCTGCTTCTCCCTCTCCCTCAGCCTACCATTCCCCCTGCTTGTGCTCTCTCTCTCTCTCTGTCAAATAAATAAATAAAATCTTTTTTTAAAAAAAAAGAAAAGTTTGTGTAATAGACATAAAGGATACTGGGAGAGTTACAGAAATTCCAAAAGAGCTCAAGAATAGAATGAATGATATTATTTCTTGAATGTTTATGAAACAGTTAATCTGCCAAGGCTTTTCCATATACAGTAGCCTGAACATCACCATTCCAAGCTTGGTGTGCATAAGTGGCTCATCCAAGTGACAAAGTTAGAAGTACTAGATTAGAACTCAAAGCCTATATTCTGTTATGCCACACGTATGGTTCTCATATAGAGATTGAAGTGTGGCCTGTGTGAGTTTTGATAAAATAAGAGTAAATATGATAAAACAAAACATTCAACCAGAAAGTATCCAATTAACATTTTGGCTCTGTAAGACTGGAACTTGGGGGAGAAGTCAAAGCTATTGATATAGATTTTATGGTCACCTGCATAGATGGCAGATCTAAAACTATGAGAAGAGGTGAGATCATCAAGGGGTGGCATGGAAAGAACAAAGTGCAAACCCTGAATCCCAAAGAAAGCCCATAAGCAAGTGGGTAGCTAAAGAGATGAGCCTCTGATCCACAACAAATCCAAAAGCCAAGAGGAACGTATCATTACTCCTCTCCCTTTACAAATCAAGAACCTGAAATACAGAAAGAAAAGTGACCTGCTCAAAGCTGCACATCAAATAAGCATACAACCTAGGCCAGAAGCTAGGGTCCTTGTCCCCCGGCCCATGGCTTTTTGCCCCACAACTTTAAAGTGGAGGCCTTCTGTCTTCCCTAAGGCAGTCATTTTCTCCCCAGCAGGTAAGAACAAATAAATAAATCCCTAGGAGAGTACTCCAACCCAGTCTGGGCTTCATCTCTGTTGATCTGACAGCTTTCTGGTCTTTAAATGAAATGGTCTCATGTTAAGGCTTGGTGTACACAGAGGGCATGAGGGCAGACAGTGGGGGAGAAGCAGGAATCAGTATTCATTTTCTCATTTAATTAACCGTATTCAACAGAACTAATGCCATGGCAAATTACTAAAGTCCATAACACATACTTCAAGGAATAGTTGGGGCCCATTTTTTCAGCCCATTAGTGATCAGAAGAACAGCCTCATAAACCCAGGTCTGTGAGCCAAAAGGAAAAATGTGTATAATTGGAAAAAGGCTGAAAACAATCCTGGATAATAAATTATATTTACTCAGTTCCTTTGTCCTTCCAACTCTACAGCTAGCCTCACATTTCATAAGGGAGCCTGGAGAAGAGGCAAATGCTGAGAGGAAGCCTGTACTTATTAGGCACCAGGGGGAGGCCTCCAAGATTAGTGAAATCAGTTGTTTACTTAGATTCCACTAACTTGCAGGGTGCGTCATGCCGAGAGGAGGCTGTGGCTGCATGCTTCCCTCATGGTCTAGAGCAGGGTCTCACAGCTTAACCATTATCTATAGGAAAATTGGCAGGAATCGCTTAGCAAAATCTCTTCTAATTAGGTGTTCTGATAATCTTCTAAATTCCCTCCTGCAAAAGCCAGCTACCTACCTCATTTCCTTGGACTGCCTGGAGTTACAATCTTCTCTGACATGTAATGGATTTTTCTCCCTGGGAGATAGCTCTTCAGCAAAAGGAAAATGAAATGGAGCTCTCCTGCTTACTGAGTGCATTTTCTTTAACATGTAGATGTATAAACATGTGTGCACACACACACTAGTGTCTCGTGTGGATTGAAACCAGCTGGAATGTATTTGTCAGGGAGTGCCAAACTTCAGTCAGTCATAGAACTTGAAATGGATCTCCCTGTTTGCTGTGATGAGTCTTCTGGTTGTTGCTTATGTTGCTACCAGAGATGCATGAATCTGATCATTCAATTCTCGTCCCTAAAGACATGATGGGAGTCATATTTTTAAGCCCAAAACTCCTGGTAGGGGCGGCTCCTGGGGGAGGCAGAGAAACCAAAACAACTTGACCTCCCTGCTCAGAAGTTCCCACCACTGTCCCCTGCCTGTGCCACCACTTACTCACCCCACACGGCACATAAGGTAGCTTTGCTTGCCATTTCCCACATGGAAACGTATCCAACAGAGCTGCCATGCCCATATATGTGTATTGTAAAGTAAGGGCTGGGAAAAGAATTTGCTCCTAAGAAATATTCCCTAGTAGTGGCCCCTTTTCAACATTGTTAAGATGTCATATTCACCTCATATTTATTATGGTCTATTATGAAAGTAAAAGTCTGCCTGTTGAGTTCTCTACTGGAGTATTCAGTAGTCAGACCACAAGGCAGTGTGAGGGTGATGCCTTTTTTTTTTTTATAGATTTTATTTATTTATTTGACAGAGAGAGACACAGTGAGAGAGGGAACACAAGCAGGGGGAGTGGGAGAGGGAGAAGCAGGCTTCCTGAGGAGCAGGGAGCCCGATGCAGGGCTCGATCCCAGGACCCTGGGATCATGACCTGAGCCGAAGGCAGACGCTTAACGACTGAGCCACCCAGGCACGCCAGGGTGATGCCTTTTTATGCAAGAGCACCCCCCCATATTAGAAGTAGGATTCCTTTCTAAGTATCAAGAAGCCTTTGTAATATGATTTGAAGGCTCTTTTCCTCTCCCAGAGTCTCTCCCCACCTGAAATTGTTAAAGCCCTGCTAAGAAAGTAAGCTCTGCAAAAGCAAGAATCTTACTTGTTCTGTTTATTATTACTGTTTGCATGTTGCATGGCTTAGAAAATGCTTATTGAATAAATGGATGAAGAAAACCAGGAACGCTGCCATTTTGAGATTTATTTCTTTGGGTCATCAGAGCGTTGAGGCAATTATCTCTAAGAAATGGGTAATGCTTTCAGCCTTCCCAACTCATGACCTTGCGGACTTTACAAACTTATTTCATCCTTCTGACCCAGGGAAACTTTTAACAATAGCACTAACTATAGTCTTTTTGTGAAGAATAAAGACAATTTATGTTTATTTGGGAATGTAGTATGTACTTCATAGACATTATCTTTATTCTTCACAATAAGACTGAGAAGAATAACAGCCTGACTTGACAGGTGAGAGACCAATAGCTGAGATAAATTAAACAACTTGTCTAAGGTAGCCTAATCAGTGAGCGGTAGATTTGAATCCAGATTTATGTGAGATGAAACTTGTAATTATAAGACACCAGGGGAAGGTCTCAGAGGAGAGTGAAATAAACTGTTTACTTGGATTCACCCAATTTAAATGCTGTGTAAGAGTGAGAATTCCTGTTCCCATTTTCTCAATGGATGTTCCTCCCTCTACAAAGTGTGGCCATGAGCCAGCAAGATTCCCATGAGAAAGTATATGGAAAATGCAGTCTTGGACTTCACCCTAGTCCTACTGAATCAGAATGTGCCTTTTAACAAGACCCCCAGGTGATTTGTCTGTACACTAAAGGTTGAAAAATGCTGGCCTGCTCTCAGTGCACACTGCAGCAGATTCTGAGAGAAGACGGAGCAGAGAGAAAAATTTGGAATGCAGCCAGCACTCAGAGAAGACAGGCCTGTCCCTATAGCCATCATATCACTGGAAATAGCAGGGAGCAGGCTGAGGGCACAGTAAGGGATACTGGATCTGTGATTGGAGAGAACAGCATTCCCCACTTAGCACCACAAACCCTTGCTTCAATCAGAGGAGGCATCTTACTGTAATCATAGATTTTATTATTAAGTCTCTATTAGGGTGGCCAGTTTGTCCTGGCTTACTGGGGACTTTGCTGCAGGTCCTACATCTTAGGAAACTCTTCCATTGCATGCAAACTATAACAGTTGGTCACTCTAGTCTCCATATCTTCCTAAAGGAGCAAATAGTAAAGTTGCTTGAGACTTAGATCCTGAAGATGCATATTACCACCTACCACTGTTGTTGTCTTATACAAGCCACTCAGTGTCTTTTTTTTTTTTTTTTTTACCTGCAGAATGGAGATCATACCAAGCTCATATGGCAGTTGCAGGACTAAATTAGAAGCTATAGACATTATGATCACCAAGGCAGGGGCATTTATGGTCCATCCTAGTAGATCTGAAGAGTGTTTGTGAACACACTATGTAAACTAAGATACAATCATGTATCCGAGGTGTTGCTAATATTATGAGTATGTGTTATTTCCCAAGTACCACTCTGTCCAGTTCTACCCAATCTGAACAGTTTTGGATAAATCATAGTCTCCTCTTTGAAGTCCCTTAACTCACCCCAGCCATAGTGGATCCTCTCACTTTTAAAGAATCTTGAGTCACTTGAAGAAAATCATTTAGTGTTACCAATGTTAAGAATATGTACTCTGGAGTCAGAGGGGCAAATCTTGGCTCCACCAATTAATATTCAGGTGACTTTGGGGAAGTTACTTAACCTCATGGGGTTTAACTGTTTCATTTATAAAATGGGGGTAATTCAAATGGTACCTGTCTCCTTCGTAGTTGGGTGTATGGAAAAGATAATGTTATATCTATGCCTGGCATAAGCCAAGTGATACGTTAGTTGATCTGTTCTGAAATACATTTAGTGCTTAACTTCTTAGAATCTAATTCTTATAGGACCTCCATCTCGGAGAAGCATCCTTTTGTAAGAACAATTTTTCATCTTCTTTTTTAAAAATCTTTTTAAAGATTTTATTTATTTATTTGAGAGAGAGGGTGAGAGAGATCACAGAGGGAGAAGGAGAGGGAGTAGCAGACTTACCACTGAGCAGAGAGCCCAATGTGGGGCTCAATCCCAGGTCCCTGAGATCATGACCTGAGCCAAAGGCAGACGTCCAACTGCCTAAGCCACCCAGGCACCCCAATTTTTCATCTTCTTTAAACTTCTTATGTGTTTGCCTTGTCACCTTCTCCTAGATTGTAAGCTTCTTAAAATTAATAATAATAATTTTATCTAGACCATCTCCTCCAAGACCAGCAGTAAAAGCAGCATTTCAAGCCCTCATTATTGTGCCAGGCATTGTGACAAGCAAATTGCCATCACTGGGTGAGCACTTACTATGAAGCAGATACTTTACGTAGGTTAGTTCATGAATCTTCATAACATCTCCATGTGGTAGGGATCATTATCCCCATCTTACCTATCCCCCACCTCTCCACCCATATAGACATGCCCATCATTCTGGCTTCTGCGCCCAACCTTGCATGAAGTTTGTTTTCTCCTGATTACCCTGCTAGTTCTTAGTTTTGGACTTATCTTCAAGCCAGGGGCCTGGATGGTCTTTGAGAAATCTGAAGAGAAGGTCATTAACAAAGGATCATTTCCCCAAACTGACCTTTTATGAAAACCTCAAGCTAAAATCCGCCCCCCCTCAGAGCCTTGTTTTCTCCTACTAGAAGACAGTATCATGTGAGCTTGAGCAAGAAGTTGGAAGAGTTCTGAAATGATGCAAGTGCAAGTGTTAATCTCCAAACAATCCAGAGCAAATAACTTAGTTTAATAAGTCAGTAGATATCTAAAGAGGGATTAATATGCAAATAACTGTAGTGAAAGAAAATGAATTACAATAATGGGCCAGTTGCTCATATATCATTTACCCTACTTTCAGATCTGCTCCTGCACATTGTTTTTTGAAACAGGACCCATAAACTGACAGTCTGCAGGCCTAATATGGCTCACAGCTAAGTTTGGTTTTGGTTTACACAAATGTTTTAAAACTCAGGGACTTCACACTAAAATCTATACTTACAGCTTCTCTTTAAAAATGGAAAGATCTGACAAAATTTCCATATGTTAACAATTGCTGGAGCTACCATTTCCCATCATTTTACACCAGACTGTTTTACTCATTTATATTCTTTGTCTGACCCCTACAGCAGTTGTGTTCTCTACTCCATTATGCAAGTGTCTGCCTTTATAGACAAGTCCAATGAAAGGAGGTTGTACCTGCCCACCGTCTCTATTAATGGGATGAGCTTAGGCAGCCATATTTTCTATGTTACCTCCCACCAGTCGTCTACTTCTCAGCTGTGGCTGACTCCACCAGGAAGGGCAACTGATTCAGAAGTGGCCCATCCTGAGGCTTGCCAGGGACTTCTGGCCTGGTAAAGAAAAGTGAGCAAGGGTAATCACCTTCTTCACTCAGAATGTTGGAATTAGAAAGCTGAGTAGCTATTGCCAACTAGTGGGGGAGAAAAAATGGAGAGATTATGAAATGCACTTAGCATCACAGCAAGACAAAGCCCTCTGCAAGCCGACCTGTGAGATGGAGAAAACCCATTAAGAAAGGAGAATACCTTTTGCATCAAAAGAGGCAGTGATAAGATACCAGGCAGCCCTGAAAGGTTGAGAGATTAAAGATTGATGTCATTCTCAATTCTAGTTCTGCTGAGACCTGATATACTTGGCTTCTAATCCTTGGGTGTCTTTGAGTTCGGAGAAATTTGCCCCCACTTGTCCTATATCTACCCTTCTTCTTAAGGACATAATACCTGGATTTTCTTAAGTGAACCATCTCACCATGAGAGAAAAGCCCATCTGAGAATGAAGCCTACACATAGGGGAGAAAAGAACCCCACCCCACCTCCAAATATTTCAGATGTTTCTTATTTTTCCTGAAACGGTTGTATTTTTTAAGTCTTCATTCAGCATATTTGCCTGTATTTAAAGCACAAGTGAGAAATGTAGTAATGGTGAAAATGTATTTCCTAAGCATTTATTGGGTATGATCTATATATGATCCACTGTGGTAGACACTAAGAGGGAAACAAAGATGACCAAAATCCCTATGCTCAAGGAGCTTACAATTGAATGAAGACAGGAAATGTACATGAATTGCTATAGCATAACAAAGAATGAAATAAACGCAGCAGTAAGTACTTCCCAGTGGTCAGAGTCCTTAGGGAAGAGAGGGGAAGAAGCCATTCTCTGCACTGGAGTGGGGCAGATTAGAAATCCAGCTTCCTAGCACATGAGGAGAGATGATAGATGGATAGCAATTTATAAGGAGCACTGAGAAAGGGCAGTGTTGATGGGCATGAACTGAGGAGACGGAAAAGGAATGCAAGAGAACCAGAAGCATAGCAAGATAAAAAGAATGATCCCCTTCCCAGGGACTCAGGGCATCCCTGAATGCCAATCCGCTGTTGCCATCACAGTATACCAAAATTGAATATCATGAAGGGTAGAGAAGGGAGAGGTCACTGTGGATTTGGGAAGTCAGGGAATCCTTCCTCAGGAGATCAGCCTTCAATGGGGCCTTGAAGTTTGCCTAGGAGTTAGAGAAGGGTGAGAGGCACAAGGGCATTCTAGGTGAAAGGAACCATGGGGGGGCGCCTGGGTGGCTTAGTCCACTAAGCATCTGCTTTCGGCTCAAGTCATGATCTCAGGGTCCTGGGATCGAGTCCCACATTGGGCTCCCTGCTCAGTGGGGAGTCTGCTTCTCACTCCCCCTCTTCCTCTGCCTCTCTCCCCCAGCTCATGTTCTCTCTCTGTGTGTCTCAAATAAATAAAATAAAATCTTTAAAAAAGAAAAAAAAGAAAGGAACCATGGGTGCAAAAGCATTGGAAGATGAAGGAGCTGTTCTCTGTCCTTTCAGGGGCAGAATGTGTATGTTTGTGGGGACAGGGGAGTGAGTGAGTGACCAACCCTTAACTGCAGTTGATAGCTCACAGTGGAGAGTGGTAGAAAAACACTGTCGATAAGGCCGTCTGGGGCCAGCCCAGGGAAGGCCTTGGATTTCAGGACAAAGGGTCTGGATTTGATCCTGGAGGTAGTGGGAGCCAGAGAAGACTGGGGAAAGGGGTTGACTCGATGAAAGAGTTCCTCATTCACTAAAAAAAAGCACCAGCACAGCTCATTTTTCTCCTTAGAAAACAATCTCAGAATTTAGTTTTAAATGCACCCCCCAGCTCCATAAAAAGCATATACCAGCCCCTGCAGGGCTCCCAGGGGGAGTTCATGAGTTCAGACTCAAAGCACAAGATGTGTTTTACTTGGCATTTAAGCATGTCTATGGGTGATGTGTGTCCTCAAATGAGGACAGACTGATATGATTAAAAATTTCTATTTTATTTTTTTTAATTATTATTTTTTTTAATTTTGTATCAGTTATTCTGACTCTCTCATTATGCCTTTGCTCTTCACTATTCAGCCCGGACTCCTTCACTTCTGAATATCCAGAATAAAATGGCTGTAAGACAAATCAGAGACTTAGTAGCATATGTGGTGCAGATTCTCAGGATAAGGCCTTTGCAGGAACTAACTACTGCTTTTTCAAGCTTTCTAAGTCTCACTTGGTCTGTGGCAGATTTTAGGAACACCTACCATAGCATCTGGCACTTGGCAGGGACCCAACTAGAACTAATTGGTAACAATGTTTATGATAGTAGAGTTTTAAATGAAAACCTTTTATGTATTTCTTCTCTCCTTTCTTTCCCCTTTCTTCCTGCTCACATTTTTTCAATTCTCTTTCCTCCTTTTTCTTTTTACTTTCTATCTCCTTGTAACTTTCTTTTTCCTTACAGGAACTGGGAAAGACAAGGGTGTGTGGGCGGCCATGGCGTCCCTCCAAGGAAAGTGTGAGGCTTTGGGCAAAATAGATCTCTCATTTCTTCCAAACATAGGTCTAATCTGAACTGCCTCCAGGCTCTAGTCTCCAATCCAACTTCAGTGGTTTCAGTTGGACTCCATGAGAAGGGACCCCAGGGATACTGTGTCGTTAGTCTTGTCTTGGAGAAAACCAGCTTTTATGCACCTACTTGTTTCACATATTGGGGCAACTACATTTCCTTTCCTCAAGTCACTAGAGCCCAGGAGAGACTCTTCTGAGTGAAATGCCTTGTGAAGAGAAGCAGGACTTCATGAAGAGTTTGATTTATCCCCAAATGATCTATTGTTATGCATCAAACATGTTTTCCCTATGAACCAGTTGGCAGGGAGCACGCAGATAAATTACTACAAGATGTAACCAGACAAGCTGTTGAAAAGGGAAATGGCTCTCTGTGTGTGGAACTCAGGAGAGCACATCTATAAACATGTGTTGGGAAATCAATTCAGTGTAACTTTGTTGGAAGAAATGAGCTGCTGCCCCCAAACTACCAGCTTGCTGTGATAGCTGTTTTTTGTTTGTTTTTTTTTGAGGTCATCGCCCATTGTCTTAGTGGTGAGAATGAAAAAACATGGGTAAGACCTACTCCAAAGTATCTTCAAAGGGGAGTAGATACTGGATTATCCATAAGCAACTGTGAATTCTCTCCATAGGCGCAAGTCATGTTAGCTAACCTTGTTTTCTGGAGAGAATGCGTTAGAGTGATTCTATCTGCCTAAAACAATATTTAGCTGATGTAATGACAGATTTCAAAAGAATAATAGTAAAATATAATATAATAAATATAATATAATTAATATAATATAATATAATATAATTCAATACTATAGCACAGTGCTATAGAGTTTGATATGTAAGAAAAAACTCTGGGCATGGCATGGGGGCTGGGAATAATAAATCCTGCCTGACCACATTCCACTTGCTAGTCTGTGACTCTTAGAAAGTTCCTTGACTTCTCTTAGATTTCCCCCTTTTATAAAGGAGAATAGGTATATACTACTTGCCTTACAAGGCTGTTTTGTTTTAAAACATGCAACATGCTCTATAACTGCATTGTGGCTAATTAAATTTAAATGAATTAAATTAAATACAATGAAAATCTATTTCCTCAGTCACACTAGCCACATTTCAAGTGCTCAATAGCCACATGGGGGTTTTTGACTACTGTATTGGGCAGCACAGATATTGAACACTTTCATTATTGTGGGAAGTTGTATTGGACAGTGTGGTTCTAGTACATGCCAGACACAGAGTAGGTACTTTGTACATAATTGTTGCCTCCTGCTTCATAGTTTTCAAAGCACTTTCACACATGGGACCTGATTGAAGGACTATCTTTCCAGTGAAGTTGGAATGTCCTTTGACAGTCTCTTGGACAAGACTGACTCTCTATATGGTGTTCTAACCTGGCTCAACGCTACAGAGCATGGTGACTACTAGAAAACTGGACTTTATTTAAAAGATTCCAAATGCATATGTGAGAGGCTTTGACTCCAACCACATAAGCTATCTTAGTAGAGGTAATAATGAGAGTAGAAATGAAGCAGAATCAACAACAACAACAACAGCAAACAACCTTATAAGAATAACCATCAAATACTCAGGCTTTATCCATGATGTGAATAGTCTAAATGAATTGTGCTAACGTACTTATGATCCTCCTAATGTTTCACTTAACTGCCTTAGAAATACCCCAGGGTAGGAGGAGGCTACCCCAAGATGTGTAGCTGAAGCTTAAGAAATTTCCTCAAGGTCAAAGCAGAGTTATTACAAATTTGCTTCCATTTGGTTGAGGACCATCTTGACTTTCTAGGATGAGTCCAACACATCTACACTGTAGTTGATGGGATTGCAGCTTTCCGAGAAGGTCCTCTGAAACTTCAGAGCATATTTCTTGGCAGGAAAAAAAAAAAGCAAGCACATGGTACAGATGCCCTCCACATGCAGAAGTGAAAAGAACAAAAACAATAGATACATTTGTTGAGTGCTTCTTACGTAAACTGTTCTATTCATATTATGTAGGTCATCTGATTTAATCTCCACCATAACTTTATCGTCAAAACTACTAATCTTCCCATTTTATAGATGAAGAACTGAGACACTGAATGGTTAAGAACATCCAAGGGCACAAGCTAGTAAATGGTAGACCCTGGGTGGTCTAGCAAAAGTTCATGTTCTTAACCACTGTTCTCTGAGGCCTATTAGGGTAAATGATCTTTCTGTGGTTTCCTCATTTAAGTTTCAAAGAAAAAAAAAGAGGAAGAAGAACGAATTCTTTTACAATACTTAAAAATTTCCTTTTGCAATTTTCTGGCTACTGTAGGAAATAGCTCTAAATACTAAAGAAAATTATAGTATTAAAAATAATGATGAGAACACTGTTTTCTAGATAAGGCAACTCATAGATTTATGAAAAATAAGTATTTCATAAATAGATGAAGGTAACAAATCAAATGAGACAGTGAGATCATTTTTATCTTTGATGGTGTGGAACCATTTTGTCTTTAATGTTTAAGTGAAGAAAGTGTCAGGTGAATAAGATCACTTAGATGGGAGGGTCCACAAACTAAGACCTGTAGGCCAGGTGCCTGCTTTTATGAATGAAGTTTTATTGAAACACAGCCACACCCAGTCACTTATGGATCAGCCATGGGTAAAGTTGAGTGTATGTGTGGTCCATAAAACCTAACATATGCACCATCTGGCTCTTTACAGAAAAAAACTTGCTGACCCCTGACATAGATGACAGTGAGAAAATAGAATTATGTTCTGAAAGTGGGCTGTACCTTATATCCATCATTTTCAGTAGTCTCAAAATGTAGAACTTCAATGGTATATTATTAATACCATTTGACACTGTTTAGAATTAGCACAAAACGCAAATAAGGGGAGTTCACAGATCAAATGGCAAACATTTATAATAAAGCATTGTTGCAGTTCTTCATTTGAAAGCCAAAGGCAATTCTTAAATAGGGTAGAATGAGTAGTTGCTCTGTGATCTTCCAACCCTCTGTCCATTCCTCTCTGATAGTTCTAATCACAAGTAATCATCATGATTATTCTTGATGTTTTTTCACTTTCCTTGCCTGCATTTCTTGATAACAGAAGATTTTTTTGGTAGCCTGGTGCTTAGCACAGTGACTGGCACATAGTAGTAGGTGAATAAAGAGCTCGGTGGCAAAAAGTTGAAGAATCCAAACACAGGAAGAGAGAGCAGCATGGGCACAATAGAGGGGAGGAGAGTTGGGCAGAATCCTGTCTCAAAGATGGAATGAACTAGCAGTAAACTCACAAGAATTGCAGCATCACTACTTTACCAAAGTGCAAATACAACCCGGGGGGAGCCGGGTAATCATGGCTGACTTTTACTGATTACTCATTACTTGCCAGAGACGCACTCCCCTCAGCTTCTCACAAACATTTATGTCCTTAATCTTCACAACTCAAGGAATTGGGCTCTGCTCTTCATTTCATAAGTGAGGAAACCACAGCTCAGAGAAGTTCTTTACTGTGTGTCAGGACACACAGCTAGAAAATGATAGAAAGAGGTTTAGACCCAGGAAGTCTGAATCCAGAGACAACACCTATAATAATTATGCTATATTGGTCTCTCTGTGGCTGTATCTATAACCTCGTCTTCCTTAGTAGTTTTCAAGATTCTATGGGAAGCTGTTCCTTGAGAATGCATCTTTCCACTCTTCCAATGAAAACCAATAGCCCATACCTAGTTTGTTTTATAGCTATTTATTTTACAGCCAACTCCACTAGTAACTGGCCTCTGTCTAATGAAGCACATCATTTGATCAGGGATAGTCATACTCTATTGTCTTTGTATTTCCAGCACTCCTTAAGAATTTCCTACCTCAGTTATGCTTTCTGTGTAATTAAAAATGTTATTTCAAATGTAGAAAAACTAGAAAAACTTTAGATATAGGTTCTTGCTGCTCAAATTTCCGTCTGAGGTCCATAGTATCATCCGGGAGCTTTTTAGAAGTGCAGAACCTTGGGCCCCACCCCAGACCTACTGAATCGGACTCTGCATTTTAACAAGATGATCAGGTGAATCCTACCCAGTTTAAAGTCTGAGAAATGTGGACTGTGCCATTACAGAGTGATTTTCATTGGTTCCCCCTAAAAAATACTAATTTAGTACCTACAGAAGTAATGAGTCAAGTTGATAAAAGCTTGATATGTTAAGGGCAAAGGCCTGATCCTAGCTGTGAAAAGAGCTGGTGGTTCATAGCCTGGACTGCACAATAGGATCACGTGGGGAGCTTTAAAAAACCCCAGAGCTATTCAGGATCTTCTGTGGTTCTCCTTAAATTTTAGTTTGTTTTTTTTTTCTATGTCTGTGAAGAGTGTCTTTGGAATTTTGATAGGGATTGCATTGAATTTATAGATGGTTTCATGAGGTATGAACATTTTATTAATATTAATTCTTCTGATCCATGAGCACAGGATGTCTTTCCATTTATTTGTGTCTTCTTCAATTTCTTTCATCAGTGTCTTACAGTTTTCAGTGTATAACTTTCTCACTTCCTTGGTTAAATTTATTCCTAAGTATTTTATTGTTTTTGATGCCATTGTAAATGGGATTGCTTTCTTTATTGACTTTTTCAGATAGTTGGTTTTACTGTATGGAACACAACTGATTTTTCCATGTCGATTTTGAATCCTGAAACTTCACTGAATTCATTTTTTAGTTCTAACAGTTGTTTGGTGGAGTCTTAAGGATTTTCTATATATAAGATCATGTTTTGCAGAGATAATTTTATGCCTTCTTTTCCAATTTGGATGACCTTTTTTTCTTTACTGATTGCTCTGGCTAGGACTTCTAATACTATGTTGAACAGGAGTAATGAAAGTGGGCACCCTTGTCTTTTTCCTCATCTTAGAAGGAAAGCTTTCAGCTTTTCACCATTGAATATGATGTTAACTGTGGGTTTGTCATATATGGCCTTTATTTTGTTGAAGTATGCTTCTTCTATACCACATGTACATGTGGCACAGAAATGAAAGTATGAAAATTCTGAATAGACATTTTCCCAAAAGACACATACAAAGGCCAATAGGTACATGAAAAGGTGTTCAACATCACTAATCATTAAGGAAATGCATATCAAAATCACAATGAGATATGACCTCATACCTGTTAGAATGGCAAGAGAAACAAATGTTGGTAAGAATGTGGAGAAAAGGAAACCCTTGCACACTGTTGATGGGAATGGAAACTGGTAAAGCCACGGTGGAAAACAGTATGCAGGTTCTTACAAAAGTTAAAAATAGAACTACCATCCATAATTTCCACTTCTAGCTATATACAGGAATCATCCGATTTTCAAAAGTTTGTGTTACACCTCTATGCTTTTATGAAAGACCTACATTATTACCTGCTTTTGCTAACTGAAAGAAATCTGAAGAGGATTTTCACTTTTACAGTAAAAGCAAAAAGCAAAAATAGTGTTCAGTGTTTTGGGTTTGTTTTTTGTTGTTTTGCTTTTCAGCAAGCTGTTATAGAGGCAGCGATACCCTAAGCAGCAAGAGTGGCCCTGCCAATCCCCTTCTATAGTCAGCATCCCAGCAGCAGCCACCGTGGCTTTGACTATGTATCTGTGCTTTATCTGCATTTATTTTGTGCATTCATTAGCAGATGTGTTCTAAAATATAAATAAAAGCTAGGGGAAGTTATTTTTTGGGTTTGGGAATGTTCAGGAATATTTTCATATGGATTAATAGTAATTGCTTTTTTCACTTTATGTCACTTTGGCTTACAAAAGAAATGCTCTACTTTCAGATAGCTGGGGAAACCTGTATGTGAAGGAAAGGAAGTCACTACCCCATAAAGATATCTGCACCCTCCTGTTTATATTATTCACAGAAGTCAAGAACGTGGAAACAACCTAAGTGTCCATTAGGAGATGAAGTGATAAAGAAAATGTGGCACATACATACAATGGAATATTATTCAGTCACAAAAAAGTAGTAAATCCTGCCAACATGGATGAATCTTGATGGCATTATGCTAAGTTAAATAAGTCAGACAGAGAGAAATACTGTGATCTCGCTTATATGGAATCTAAAACAGCTGAACTCATAGAAACAGAGTAGATTGGTGGTTGGTTCCAGGGCCTAGGGCTGAGGAAAATGAGGAGATGTTGGTTAAACTTCCAGTTATAAGAGGAATAAGTTCTGGGGATCTAATATACAGCATGGTGACCATAATTAAAAATATTGTATTGTGTACTTGAAATTTGCCAAGATAGTAGATCTCAAATATTCTCACCATAACAGCAAGAAGAAAAAAGATGGTAATTATGTGAGGTGAAGGATATGTTAACTAATCTTATTATGGTAAACGTTTTACCACATGTATACATGTATCCAATCACCACATTGTATATCTTAAATGTACACAATGTTCTATGTCAACAATATCTCAATAAAGCCAGGAAAATAATCAAACCCAGAACCCAGGCTGCTTACAACACCAATTAATTCAGAATCTCCAGGGGGTAGGATCTAGGCATCAGTATTTTTAAAAGATTCCTTGGTGATTCCAACATGCAGTAAAGGATAATCCTTCTTTTGGAGATGGGCTATTCACTGTGGAAGAGGAGTGAATGTGATTCTATTTGCTCGAGTCTTTCACATGAGATGATCTTTCTATCTGGCCCCCTTTACCCGGGTAACTGCTGGCAAAGATTCTCTCTTTGACCATACTTTAATCAGACTCTTCTAAGTCCCCTGCTCGACTAAGTCCGACTCAATCTTCCATCTTTTCCTTGTAGAGCCCACCTTTAGCAAGAATCCTGTCAAGCCAGTTTAGCCAGAACCCTCATCTCCATATCTGATCAACAACCTCATTCCCCAGCATTCCCAGGTGATATCTGATCACCTTGGCCTGCCTTCAGCAAGAATCCTATTTGATTAGTTTAGCAAGAATTATCCTACCATCTGAGTAGTTTTCCATCCACTGACCCCCATCCTGCTCCTCGGTTATATCCCCACTCCTTTGGCTATTCAGAGTGGAACCTGACCTCTCCCACTACAGAACCCACATTACAGGAATCTCCCTTGAAAACAGTCTTCCTTACCATCTTTAACAAGTGCCAGAATAATTTTTCTTTAACAATACTGCTCACCCTTAATGTCACACTGTAAACCTGAAATTTCCTCTCTTCTAGGAGGTCTGAGTTAGATGCCTTTCCTACACCCTCACAGCACTCCCTCTATTCCTCTTAACTGCCATCGTAATTTCCTGTGTACTTTTCTCTGTGTCCCATTTGACTCAAAATGTCATGATGGCAACACTGCATCCGCTTTGTTCAGCATGAACAACCGCAGCAGCAATGAACACTCACCGCATCCCACACTGTGTGTCACTCCCTGTGCACGTTATCTTAGCTAATCTGTTAAACCCGTATTGCCATCTCCATGTTACAGGTGACAATCTAAGGATGGGAAAATTAACTTGCCTCAGGTCACACTGCTAGGGAGCCCTTAATGCCAAATTCAGTTCCTGGCACATAACAGGGTATTCAATAACGATTTGCTGAGTGAAAGAATAAATGTATGAGTTACTTTCTTCTCCAGTCTGTCCACACCCTCTCTGGTGGGATTGAAGCCACACTGCGATTCCTTTCTCCCACTCCCCGCCCCCACCTCATACTTAGCAGAGCCCAGTTTGACATCTTCCAAGTTCTCATCCTCCTATGGAAGAACAGTAGCAACTGCTGACAAAAGGCTAGTTTTCCAGCTTGTTCAACAAAATGTACTTAAAGGAAAAATAAAATGAGAGGAGAGGCTGTGTGTGTGACATTTCCCAAAGTGTATACCTTCAGCTTACAGTCTCAAGCTGTTTTCCAACCTGAAGGTGGAGGACCCAGTATGGGAAGAGTAGGACATGGGATTGTTTCAAAGGATCCTTAAGTCCTCAGACACATTACACATTTTCTGAAAGTGGAAATAAACATTATTCTCCATTCCTAGATTACTGTTGGGTTGTAATGCTGTCATAGCAATAAAATGCTAGCTCTTTTAAAATTATTATCAAATCCACATTAGTTTCCCATCATCTTACTCACTAAGTATAAACAGCAACACTGATACATTTTGTGAGGTCCAGTGGGGTTTTTGAAGCTAGTAGTAGTAATAAAAATTCTAAGTATTTATTGGCTGGGCAGTGGATTGTAGATGCAGATTATCTCACTTAATTCAGCATCAACCCTTTCCTCCAATGCCTGGGAGGAGTGGTTCATAGCTACTCAAGCATTCATTGAGTCCCTACTGTGTTCCATGCATAATTCAAGTGGCTAGGGTGCAGTTCTAAGAAAAGAGATGTAGTTTCTGTCTTCATGGGAAGCTTAGAGAAATTACTCAAATATCAACATAAATACATCATTTAAAACTATGACAAGTGTGATGAAGGAAAGGTACAAAGTGCTATACAAATATACAATAGGGGAATTTGGGCTTGTTTGGGAGGGAGAGGATAAGAAAGGTTTTCTTGAAGGAATAACTAGAGAGAGGGAAGAAGAGTATGCATTCCTGGCAGAGGGAACAGCTTGTACAAAGGTCCTGAGGTGGAAGGAAGAGGATACATTTGAGAAAAAGTCAATATATCCCAGTGTGCTGAGAAAGATACCTCTGTCTTGGAAGAGCTGGGGCTCTTTGGATAGGGGTTTCTACCCTGGAGAACGAGACAGGGAAGGAGCCATTGGAAATTGTGTCCAAGCTAAGATGAGAAGGATTAAACTATTGAACTATGTGTCTGAACTTCCTCAACATGCCCCACAGTAGGGATGCAGGTAGTTCCAATGTGGCCCTCACTATACTGCCTGGTAGGTTTGCAGGTGGCAAATACCCTGATGAGGGGCCAGGAAAATTGGGTTTCAGCCCTAATTCTACCTCCTTTTCAATTAGGAACTGCTGGGGCTCTAAATGGCACTGGGACTCTATGGTATTGCATGTCAGGTGATTCTTACACATGTTGAAATTTTTGCAACACTAGTTTAGAACCTTGATCTTCAACCTTAGCTGCACATTGGAATCACCTGAAGGAGACTTAAAATTACTGCTGCCTCAGCCCCATGACTATGGTTTCAGATTTAATTGCTCAGAGTACAAGCTGAGCATCAAAAGTTTTAAAAGCTCCTCAGGTGATTCTAATTGTTCAACCAAGGTTGAGAACTATGGCTCTACAGACTAGTTCCCAAATGTCAGTCTATAATCAGCTGTATCAGAAGTACCTGGGGGCTTAAAAAGAAATCTCCAGTGTAGCTAGTACTGCTACAGAGGCTGCCAGTGCTATAGAGCAACCAGAGGCCATGCAGCTGTGTCTGTGGCCCCCACAAGACCATCCATCACTGTCTAGTTACTCAGCCAGCCAGGCACCAGTCAGGTACATTGGGTTTTGTGATGGTTTTCCTGGTCATATAACTGTCCTTTCTTGCAAAGCTCTGGAGTGGTGAGGTTGAACCTCCTAATCCTGTGAACATTCACGAGAGCAGTGATTCCCAGGCTTTCTCAACAATGTACCCCATTTCTTGGCACACTTACCACTAAATTCTTTTTTAAAAATTTAAATTCAATTAGCCAACATATAAATCATTGACCACCAAATTCTTTTTAAAGAAGAAAATTTTGGTGGAGAGCTACCCAACAAGGAAAGGACAGGTGGCTATTAAGATAGTAACATTTAACAAAATCCTGGCCATGGAGGAAATTTGCAATGATGTGGATGGAACTGGAGGGTATTATGCTGAGCGAAATAAGTCAATCAGAGAAAGACATGTACTATATGATCTCACTGATATGAGGAATTCTTTTTTTTTTAATTTTTTTATTGTTATGTTAATCCCCATACATTACAATATGAGGAATTCTTAATCTCAGGAAACAAACTGAGGGTTGCTGGAGTGGTGGGGGATGGGTGGGATGGGGTGGCTGGGTGATAGACATTGGGGAGGGTATGTGCTATGGTGAGTGCTGTGAATTGTGTAAGACTGTTGAATCATAGATCTGTACCTCTGAAAGAAATAATATATTATATGTTAAAAAAATAGAAGAAGGGGCGCCTGGGTGGCTCAGTCAGTTGGGCGTCTGCCTTCGGCTCGGGTCATGATCTCTGGGTGTTGGGATCGAGTCCCGCATCGGGCTCTCTGCTCTGCGGAGGGCCTGTTTCTCCCTCTCCCACTCCCCCTGCTCTTCTCTCTCTCTCTCTGTCAAATAAATAAAAAAAAAAATAGAAGAAGATAGTAGGAAAGGAAAAATGAAGAGAGAGAAATCGGAGGGAGAGATGAACCATGAGAGACTATGGACTCTGAGAAACAAATTGAGGGTTCTAGAGGGGAGAGGGGTGAGGGGATGGATTAGCCTGGTGATGGGTATTAAAGAGGGCACGTATTGAATGGAGCACTGGGTGTTACACGCAAACAATGAATCATGGAACACTACATCAAAAACTAATGATGTGGGGGAGGAGCAAGATGGCAGAGGAGTAGGAGACCTAAATTTCATCTGGTCCCAGGAATTCAGCTAGATAGGGATCAAACCATTCTAAACACCCACGAACTAAAAAGGAGATCAAAGAAAAGAATAGCAGCAACTCTCTGAACAGAAAAGCGACCATTTTCTGGAAGGTCTCTTCTGATTTCTTTAGTGAATATTTTTCTGGGGTCGTTGTTACCCTGTTAGCATTTTGATCTCTCATTCATCTATTCTCCTCTGAACAAAATGACAAGACGGAAAAAAATCACCTCAAAAAAAAGAACAAGAGGCAGTACTGACTGCCAGGGACCTAATCAATACAGACATTAGTAAGATGTCGGAACTAAAGTTCAGAATGACGATTATAAAGATACTAGCTGAGCTTGAAAAAAGCATGGAAGATATTAGAGAAACATTTTCTGAAGAAATAAAAGAACTAAAATCTAACGAAGTCAAAATCAAAAAGGCTATTAATGAGGTGCAATCAAAAATGGAGGCTTTAACTGCTAAGATAAATGAGGCAGAAGGGACAATTAGTGATAGAGAAGACCAAAAGATGGAAAATAAAGAAGCTGAGAAAAAGAGAGATAAACAACTACTGGATCATGGCAGAATTCGAGAGATAAGTGATACTATCAGACGAAACAACATTAGAATAATTGGGATCCCAGAAGAAGAAGAAAGAGAGAGAGGGGCAGAAGGTATATTGGAGCAAATTATAGCAGAGAACTTCCCTAATTTGGGGAAGGAAACAGGCATCAAAATCCAGGAAGCACAGAGAACCCCTCTCAAAATCAATAAAAATAGGTCAACACCCCGACATCTAATAGTAAAACTTACAAGTCTCAGAGACAAAGAGAAAATCCTGAAAGCAGCTAAGGACAAGAGATCTGTAACCTACAATGGTAGAAGCATTAGATTGGAAACAGACCTATCCACAGAGACCTGGCAGGCCAGAAAGGACTGGCAGGATATATTCAGAGCACTAAATGAGAAAAATATACAGCCAAGAATACTATATCCAGCTAGGCTGTCATTGAAAATAGAAGGTGAGATAAAAAGCTTCCAGGACAAACAAAAACTAAAGGAATTTGCAAACACGAAACCAGCCCTACAAGAATATTGAAAGGGGTCCTCTAAGCAAAGAGAGAGCCTAAAAGTAACATAGACCAGAAAGGAACACAGACAATATACAGTAACAGTCACCTTACAGGCAATATAATGGCACTAAATATCTTTATCTTTCAATAGTTACCCTGAATGTAAATGGGCTAAATGCCCCAATCAAAAGACACAGGCTATCAGATTGGATAAAAAAACAAGATCCAAAGATATGCTATCTGCAAGAGACTCATTTTAGACCCAAAGACACCCCCAGATTGAAAGTGAGGGGGTGGAAAACCATTTACCATGCTAATGGACACGAAAAGAAAGCTGGGGTGGCAATCTTTATATCAGACAAATTAGATTTTAAACAAAAGAAATGAGGAAGAACACTATATCCTACTTAAAGGGTCTATCCAACAAGAAGATCTAACAATTGTAAATATCTATGCCCCTAACATGGGAGCAGCCAATTATATAAGCCAATTAATAACAAAAGCAAAGAAACACATCAACAACAATACAATAATAGTAGGGGACTTTAACACCTCCCTCACTGAAATGGACAGATCATCTAAGCAAAAGGAAACAAGGAAATAAAGACTTTAAATGACACACTGGACCAAATGGACCTCACAGATATATTCAGAACATTCCATCCCAAAGCAGCAGAATACACATTCTTCTCTAGTGCCCATGGAACCTTCTCCAGAATAGATCACATCCTAGGTCACAAATCAGGTCTCAACTGGTAGCAAAAGATTGGGATCATTCCCTGCATATTTTCAGACCACAATGCTTTGAAACTAGAACTCAATCACAAGAGGAAAGTCGGAAAGAACTCAAATACATGGAGGCTACAGAGCATCCTACTGAAGAATGAATGGGTCAACCAGGAAATTAAAGAAGAATTTTAAAAATTCATGGAAACAAATGAAAATGAAAACACAACTGTTCAAAATCTTTGGGATGTGGCAAAGGGAATCCTAAGAGGAAAGTATATAGCAATACAAGCCTTTCTCAAGAAACAAGAAAGGTCTCAAATACACAACCTAACCCTACACCTAAAGGAGCTGGAGAAAGAACAGCAAATAAAGCCTAAACCCAGCAGGAGAAGAGAAATAATAAAGATCAGAGCAGAAATCAATGAAATAGAAACCAAAAGAACACTAGAACAGATCAACGAAGCTAGGAGCTGGTTCTTTGAAAGAATTAACAAGATTGATAAACCCCTGGCCAGACTTATCAAAAAGAAGAGAGAAATTACCCAAATAAATAAAATCATGAATGAAAGAGGAGAGATCACAACCAACACCAATGAAATACAAACAGTTATAAGAACATATTATGAGCAACTCTATGCCAGCAAATTAGACCATCTGGAAGAAATGGATGCATTCCTAGAGATGTATCAACTACCAAAACTGAACCAGGAAGAAATAGAAAACCTGAACAGACCTATAACCACTAAGGAAATTGAAGCAGTAATCAAAAATCTCCCAACAAACAAGAGCCCAGGGCAAGATGGTTTCCCAGGGGAATTCTAGCAAACATTTAAAGAATTAATACCTATTCTTTTGAAACTGTTCCAAAAAATAGAAATGGAAGGAAAACTTCCAAACTCGTTTTATGAGGCCAGCATTACCTTGATCCCAAAACCAGACAAAGACCCCATCAAAAAGGAGAATTACAGACCACTATCCCTGATGAACATGGATACAAAGATTCTCACCAAAATACTAGCCAATAGGATCCAACAGTACATTGAAAGGATTACTCACCAAGACCAAGTGGGATTTATTCCTGGGCTGCAAGGTTGGTTCAACATCCACAAATCAATCAATGTGATACAATACATTAATAAAAGAAAGAACAAGAACCACATGATCCTCTCAATAGAGGCAGAAAAAGCATTTGACAAAGTACAGCATCCTTTCTTGATCAAAACTCTTCAGAGTATAGGGATAGAGGGTACATACCTCAATATCATAAAAGCCATCTATGAAAAACCCACAGCGAATATCATTCTCAATGGGGAAAAACTGAGAGCTTTCCCCTTAAGGTCAGGAACATGGCAGGGATGTCCACTATCACCACTGCTATTCAACATAGTATTAGAAGTCCTAGCCACAGCAATCAGACAACAAAAAGAAGTAAAAGGCATCTGAGTCGGCAGAGAAGAAGTCAAACTCTCACTCTTTGCAGATGATATGACACTTTATGTGGAAAACCCAAAAGACTCCACCCAAAACTGCTAGAACTCATACAGGAATTCAGTCAAGTGGCAGGATATAAAATCAATGCACAGAAATCAGTGGCATTCCTATACACCAACAACAAGACAGAAGAAAGAGAAATTAAGGAGTCAATCCCATTTACAATTGCACCCAAAACCATAAGATACCTAGGAATAAACCTAACCAAAGAGGCAAAGAATCTGTACTCAGAAAACTATAAAATACTCATGAAAGAAACTGAGGAAGACACAAAGAAATGGAAAAACGTTCCATGCTCATGGATTGGAAGAACAAGTATTGTGAAGATGTCAATGCTACCTAGATCAATCTACACATTTAATGTAATCCCTATCAAAGTACCATCAACTTTTTTCAAAGAAATGGAACAAATAATCCTAAAATTTGTATGGAACCAGAAAAGACCCTGAATAGCCAGAGGAATGTTGAAAAAGAAAAACAAAGCTGGTGGCATCTCAATTCCAGACTTCAAGCTCTAATACAAAGCTGTCATCATCAAGACAGTATGGTACTGGCACAAAAACAGATACATAGATCAATGGAATAGAAGAGAGAGCCCAGAAATGGACCCTCAACTCTATGGTCAACTAATCTTTGACAAAGCAGGAAAGAATGTCCAATGGAAAAAAGACAGTCTCTTCAACAAATGGTGTTGGGAAAATTGGACAGCCACATGCAGAAGAATGAAACTGGACATTTCCTTACACCACACACAAAAATAGACTCCAAATGGTTGAAAGACCTAAACGTGAGACAGGAGTCTGTCAAAATCCTAAAGGAGAACACAGGCAGCAACCTCTTCGACCTCAGCCACAGCAACTTCCTAGAAACATCACCAAAGGCAAGGGAAGCAAGGGCAAAAATGAACTATTGGGACTTCATCAAGATAAAAAGCTTTTGCACAGCAAAGGAAACAGTCAACAAAACCAAAAGACAACCTACAGAATGGGAAAAGATATTTGCAAATGACTTATCAGATAAAGGGCTAGTATCCAAAATCTATAAAGAACTTATCAAACTCAACACCCAAAGAACAAAGAATCCAATCAAGAAATGGGCAGAAGGCATGAACAGACATTTCTGCAAAGAAGACATCCAAATGGCCAACAGACACATGAAAAAGTGCTCCACATCGCTCGGCATCAGGGAAATCCAAATCAAAACCTCAATGAGATACCACCTCACACCAGTCAGAATGGCTAAAATTAACAAGTCAGGAAAGGACAGATGTTGGTGGGGATGCGGAGAAAGGGGAACCCTCCTACACTGTTGGTGGGAATGCAAGCTGGTGCAGCCACTCTAGAAAACAGTATGGAGGTTCCTCAAAAAGTTGAAAATAGAACTACCATATGATCCAGCAATTGCACTACTGGGCATTTATCCCAAAGATAGAAATGTAGGGATCCAAAGGGGTACATGCACCCCGATGTTTATAGCAGCAATGTCCACAATAGGCAAACTATGGAAAGAGCCAAGATGTCCATCGACAGACGAATGGATAAAGAAGATGTGGTATATATATGTATACAATGGAATATTATGCAGCCATCAAAAGGAATGAAATCTTGCCATTTGCAATGATGTGGATGGAAGTGGAGGGTATTATGCTGAGCGAAATAAGTCAGAGAAAGACATGTACCATATGATCTCACTGATATGAGGAATTCTTAATCTCAGGAAACAAACTGAGGGTTGCTGGAGTGGTGGGGGTGGGAGGGATGGTGTGGCTGGGTGATAGACATTGGGGAGGGTATGTGCTATGGTGAGTGCTGTGAATTGTGTAAGACTGTTGAATCACAGACCTGTAACTCTGAAACAAATAATACATTACATGTTAAAAAAAAGAAGGTAGTAGGAAGGGTAAAATGAAGGGGGGAAATCAGAGGGGGGAGACGAACCATGAGAGACTACGGTCTCTGAGAAACAAAGGTTTCTAGAGGGTAGAGGGGTGGGGGGATGGGTTAGCCTGGTGATGGGTATTAAAGAGGGCATGTATTGAGTGGAGCACTGGGTGTTATACACAAACAATGAATCATGGAACACTACATCAAAAACTAATGATGTAATGTATGGTGATTAACATAACATAATAAAAAAATAATAAAGTAGAAGTTAATGTAAATATAAACACACATTTACAATATGCATATACATATATACTCAATTATGTGAAAATATCAAAGGTTTCAAAGCTTGTTGGTGGATATTCTCATTATATTTGGTTAGATTTGTCTCTACAGTTTTTTTCTATTACAAATTGTATTCATTAAATAATAGTATGTAAATTAAAAAAAACTAATGATGTAATGTATAGTGAGTAACATAAAAAAAATACAATCTTAAAAAAGAAAATTAAACACAATGTCCATAATGAGGCTCTGAGTGCTAATATTTCAGGAAGGTCGTTCAAGATGGCCATGTAGGAAGATCCAGAACTCATCTCTTCCCATGGACACAAAAAGTCTATAGCTACATAAAGAAAAATTCCCTCTGACAAAGACCTGAAAACTACCCAAACAAGCTTTTCCGTAACAAAGGATAAAAGGGACCCATTGAGATGGGTGGAAGAAGCAAAAGCATGGTTTTGCCAAAACCTCACCTACGGTCTGGCAAACCACAGTTAGGAGAGATCTCAAAAATATGGAACTAATCCCTGAAGAGCAAGGGGTTTGTGCCCCACATCAGGCACCCCAACCATTGGGACCTGCACCAGAGAGATGAACTTCCCAAATGTCTAGTGGAAAACCTACAGAATGTACATCCAGGAAAGCCATAGGGCAGTAGAACTCACCTCAAAAGAGCAGCAAAAAGGAAAAAAAAAAAAAGAATTTTAAAAAGTGAAGATAGCCTCAGGTACCGAGGGGACAGCATCAAGGGTAATATCATTCACATTCAAGGGGTCCCAGGAAGAGAACAGAGAGAGAAACGGAGGAAAAAAACTTATTTGAAGAACTAATGGTTGAAAACTTCCCTAACCTGGGAAAGAACACAGACATCCAGATCCAGGAAGCCCAAAACATTTCAAACAAGATGAACCCAAAGGACCCATACCTAGACATGGTATAATTAAAATGTCATAAGTTAAGGATTAAGAGAGAGCCTTAAAAGCAGCAAAAGAAAAACAGCTTATTATGTACAAGGGAACCCCCATAAGACTATAAGAAGACCACACAGTAAAAACTTTGCAGGACAAAAGGGAATGGCACAATATATTCCAAGTGCTGAAAGGAAAAAGCTGCCAAGAATAGCTACCTGGAAAGGTTATCAGTCAGAATTGAAGGAGAGATTAAAAAAAAAAAAAAGAAAAAGAAAAAGAAAAGAAAAAAAGAATTGAAGGAGAGATAAAGAGCTTTCCAGAAAAACAAAAGCTAATGCTAAAAAAAACAAAACACTAAACTAGTCTTATAATAAATGTTAAAGTGACTACTTTCAGCTGAAAAGAAAGGGCACTAATTAGTAACAAGAAAAATACAGAAGTAAAAATCTCACTGGTAAAGGTAAATACACAGTAACAGTAGTGGATTAATCACTCATTAAGCTAGTATAAAGGTTAAAGGACAAAAGTAGGAAAAACAATTCTAACAACAATTAAGGCAGACACAAAATAAAGAGATGTAAAATGTGACATCAAAACATAAACTGCAGGGGGCAGTTAAATGTAGAGATCTAGAGCTCATTCATACTTAACCTGCTATCAACTTGAAATGGGTTGTTTTATGTAAAGAGGCTATTATTTATGAGCCGAGCCTCATGATAACCACGAAGCAAAAGCCCATAGTAGATACAAAAAGATAACAAGAAAGGAATCTAAGCAGAACACTGTAAGAAGTCATCAAACCGCAAGGGAAGAAACCAAGAGAAGAAGAAAGGAACAGAGAGAAGCTATAAAACAACTAGAAAACAATGAACAAAACGGCAATACTGCATACCCATCTATAACTACTTTAAATGTAAGTGGACTGAACTCTCTAGTCAAAAATATAGAGTGGCTAAATGGATGAAAAACACAAAGACCTATCCATATGGTGCCTACGAGGGACTCACTTCAGAGGTAAAGATACACACAGCCTGAAAGGGAAGGGATGAAAAAAGATGTTTTATGCAAATGGAAACCACAAGGAAGCCGCGGTGACATTGGAATACAGTATGGAGGTACCTCCAAAGAATAAAATAGAACTACCATACAATCCATCAATTCTAGCTCTGGGCATTTATCTAAAGAAAACAAAAACACTAATTCAAAAAGACACATGCACCCCTATGTTTATTGGAGCATTATTTACAGTAGCCAAGATATGGAAATAACCTAAGTGTCCATTGATGGATGACTGGATAAAGATGTAGTGGCCCTATATACAATAAAATACTAATCAGCTATGAAAAAGAGTGAAATCTTGCTGTTGTGACAACATGGGTGGACCTCAGGAGTACTAAGCTAAGGGAAATAAGTCAGACAGAAAAAGACAAATAGTAGATGGTTTCTTTTCTACCTGGAATCTAAAACACAAAATAAATGAACAAACAAAACAACACAAAACTCACAGATACAGAGATCAGATTGGTGGTTGGCAGAGGGGAGCGGACTTGGGATAGGCAAAATGAGTCAAGGAATTCAAGAGTGAAGAAATTCCAGTTATAAAATAAATAAGTCATGGGTTGTAATACATGGTGACTATAGTCAATAATATTGCATTGTAAATTTGAAAACTGCTAAGAAAGTAATCTTAAAAGTTCTCATCACAAGAAAAAAAATGTTGCAAATTTGTTTGGTGACAGATGGTAAACAGACTTACTGTGGTGATTATCACACAATGTATACAAATGTTGAATCATTATGTTGTACCCCTGAAACTAACACAGTGTTGCATTGCAATTAAAAAAAAGAAAAGAAAAGAAAAGAAATCAGCCCTATACCAGACCTAGTGTGTCAAAATTTCTAAGAATGGGCCCCAAGAATGGGTACTTTAAAAAAGTTCTCCTGGCACTTAAAAACAAAAATGGAAGCACCAAGGGATATTTGGTATTTTGTTATTTGATGGGTTTGATTTCCCAAACCTAAGCCCGGATTTAGATTCGTAGATCTCTTAGACTCGTAGATCTCAAACTAATCCGATTCAGTCTGGAATGGGGCCTGAGATTTTGCATTTCTGAAAAGCTCCCAAGGTGCTGTAGCTCTCTGAGAACCACACTTTGAGTAGTAAAGTTCAGGAAATGCAAATGCAAGAATGAGTGGCTTTTCTCCAAAATCTGCCCAGGGCTGCACCTGAAATCAACTGGCATATGGGGACCTTATTTGCAAGTCCCTCTCCCCATACCAAGTCATTTTTCAGGGCAGAGATTGGGTCTTTGTTATCCCTACATATTTCCATCTCAACACAGTCCTCAGCACATTAGGAGCACGATAAATGGGCTTTGAATTGAATAAATACCATGATGTCCTTAGGGTCCAAGCTGTGGAACCAGCTGAAGGTGAGACATTGGAATAATGCAGGCCTTCTGCCACTTCCAGTCATAAACTCCAATTGGATAAGGTCCAATGCGAAGCTGTGTGTTACCAAAGCCTGCTCTGTAGGGGGAAGGGTCAAAGCAGGCCTCTGGAATATTAATAATTCTGAGCGGTGACCACAGCTATGATATTTACAGACCCATGAAGCACAGGGGACAGCCTGAGTTTGTGCACACAGCTATAGACTCCAAGGACTTATTCTGCTCCAAATGGAGCATGTATATTGCCCAAGGCTGCCAAAAGCCATACGGTTCATTAGCTTTTACTATAGAGAGAATGCGCCAGGTCTGGTGCTAAAATGACATGAGGAAGCACATTTGACAGCAATGGTCAAAGGAAAAAGCACAGTGGGAGCAGAACTGTTCTGTGGGCCATTGCTCACGCCTTTGGAACAGGAGAAAAATACCTCTGTCTCTCCATTTGGAGGCCCAGGCTGGGTGGAATCTGACAAGGACTTATGACTTTAGAAACTTTTTTCAGGGATTTGGTTTCTTCCCCTGGATTCTACTTGCATGGTGATGGATGTTTTTTTCCTGAATATTTTTTGATACTATGACTATTTGTGTGGTTTGTGAGTTACATATTGTGAGAGGGTCAGGAGACAGAAAGGAACACAGAGAGAGAAAGCACCAGAAAGAGAGAGAAACAGAGAGCTAGAGAAGGTTAGGAGGAAGAAAAAGAAACACAATTGTAAGTAGATGGAAAAAGGCAGAGAACAGTAGGGAAAGGTGTGGGGAGTCAGGTAAGGGTAGAGGGAAGGAGGGCACCAGGCCAGGGTTCCCCCTTCCTTTTGATTCTTTATACTCAAGGATGGTCAATGTGTCCTTCAAAAGGTACTTATAGGACTCACCTTAACCCCTACAGGAGGCACAGAACTAGCATGTTGGGTCCTGCCCTCAGCCCTAATCACTCACTTAGGGTTCTCACCATGAACTCTCACTCCTGTATTTTTTCTGCCACCATCACTCTCACTTTCTGGCTCAGGGGCATTTACATTTTATGGGTTAAAACTCATTAGTGGTTGGAATAATTAGGATCTAGTCTCTTAGCAAGCTTGACAGTTACAATATTGTTATCTATATTCGCTACACTGTGCATTAGATCTCTAGGGCTTATTTACTACTTGTTGCAAATGTGTATCTTTAAACTACATCCAACCTATCCCCCAACCCTGCATCCCCTGGAAACCATTTTACTCCCTGTTTTTACAAGTCTGGCTGAAAAGAAATGATACTTAATGACACGATAGAGGTGCTAATTATCCTTACAGTGGCAATCATATTATAATACATAAATGTTTGAAATCAACATGGTGTACATCTTAAAATTACACAGTGTTAAATGTCAAATATATTTCAATAAACAAAAAACTTCCTCAGGCTATTAGAACCCCACTTTATCTGACCCTGCCACACTGAAATCTCCTTACTGGGTTTCCCCCAAGCCTTCAGGAATCTTCTCCGCCCACAGCCTGTGATAAGACCTCATCCCGTGCTTCCCACACCTCCCCAACCCATCTGATGTTTAGATACCACATGGAATGTTACCAATAGCTCCCTGTTTCCCAAAGTGTGTGCCCTGAACTAGCTGCTTCAGAATCACAGGGGTAGGAGTAGAGGAGGAAGAAGAAGGGAAGGGTTTTTTGTTTGTTTGTTTTGTTTTGTTTTGTTTATCTGCAGATTCCTGGATCCAGTCTACCTAACCCTACTAAACCAAACTGGGGAGGAGGGACTTCAGAAAGCATTTCTAATTTCTGACCCACAGATTCTGATAATGGGACAGTTTGAAAACTTCAATGAGACTAGCCCTTCAGGCTTCCCAAATTCGTCCTTCTTCAAGACTCAAAAGATCAGAGACCCACCCCTCCTTCCCCCACCACACAGTGTCCTGTCCAGAACCTGGGCCAGACACACAAATCACTGAAACCCTCCAGCCCTACACTTTCTCATCCAAGAGCCGGAGGCGGCGTCTAAGTCCTGAAGAGGAACAGGGGCAGGACAGGTAATAAGCACAGGAGTGTGGCTAGCCTAATGGGAACTAGGGGAAGCTACAGGCTGCATGCTCTGAGGGCACCACACCTCCTCCACTGCAGTCAACTGTGGCTGGGTGGAAGTGCCACCCAGAGATGCCAAATATTCTGAATTTTTAAGGGATGCCAGTAATCTAGATTTTTATGTAAACTTTTCTGATTTTTAATTTCTGGCTAAGAATTTTTTAAGGGGCCAAACAAATACATGTGGGGGCACATTCAGACTGTGAGTCCACATTTGCAGCCTCCAGACTAGAGCTCCTCTGGGTTCTGGGGTATGTTGACTCTGAATTTAGTTGTAAATTAGTAAGTTGTTCTGCTGCTGATTGGAGCATCTCTGTTGTCCCCTCTCCTTTCCAGGAAAAAACAAAGTTTCTGACTACCCCCCAGCCCCAGGCAATGGGTATATGATTGCTGGAACATGTTAGACCAATGGTTCTCAGACTTTAGCACACATCAAATCACCTGTAGGGCTTGTTAAAACATAACTGACTGGCCAAAACCCCAACGTTTGTGATTCAGAAGATCTGAGGAAGGGCCTGAGAATTTGCACTTTTGACAAGATCCTGGGTGATATTGCTGTTATTGCTGCTCAGGGTCAACACTTTGAGAACCACTGCTCTAAAACCCTACTTACTACCTAATGTGTTTTCTTTGCCCTTAGGTCAGCACTCAGTCCTTAGCTTCTCTCTCATTCCTGAGTCATTTCAACAACAGTCACTTTGAGCCTTTCTGGGGTTGCTCCCATGATCGAGTGCAGTTTGACGATCATAACTGTCATTGTTGAGTGTTTGCTGGGTGCCAGTGATTCATCTAAGCTCTTCACTGTATTAACCTTAATCTTCATCATGACTCTCTCAGGGAGGCATTGTCACTCCCAGTTTCTATAGGAGGAACTGAAGCCCAGAGAAGTTAAGTAACTTGCCCAAAGTCACACAGTGAGTGGCAGAGTGGGAATCCAAACCCAGAATGTCTGACTTCAGAGCCTGTTTGTCCTAGTAGTCACAAACCAACCTGGGACACTTTTGAGAGCAAAAGGAGACCCCATTAATAATTACATCTAGACAACAGAGGTAAATCACAACTCTCACAGGCAAACTGGGACATAATTTTCTATGTATTCTGTCATTCCAAATGTACTCTTTGAGTAGTCTACAACTTTGTGAAAAGGGCACAGACTTTTCAGCTATTTACATTAGAGTTCAGTTGAGCAAAAATGTGAAAGGACCTAGCTCAGGGCCCACTACACTGTAGGAACTCAACAGATGTCTGTTTCCTTCAGTCAAGCTTCTAAATCCTTACTGGCGAATATAGGCAAGTGTAATATATAACCCTGATTCTTGAAGCCTTCAGAGTATAGTGGATAGAAAAAAATTTAAGACCTGAGGGAGTCACCCTCTCTGAACTCTTATGCTGAGCCATGGATTATTAGTCTTAGTATGATCTTTTAAGGGTTTGCATTGAGATTCTTCTTTGTAATATTCCAGACAACAAAATAAAGAAAAATCCTTATTTTATGTATTTATATATTTTTAGTTTTGTATACTCTGTCATTATTTTGCTCACAAACCCCTAAAGAACCCAGTGAGGACTTGATTCTCCAGGGCTCAGCAGTATAGCCGGAGAAACTTCTGAGGAGAATTGGCCTGTGGTTTTCGAGAACTTATGAATTTAGGGATTTTGAACAAAATCCTGCCCATCACAATGATTTTTACAGTAAGAGCAACAGCTGCTGGGTACTTAGTCCTCCTGATTTATGTAAAAAGGAAGGGCAGTTTCATCATACTTTTGCTCAGTCCTAAGAGCAGGAAATTCTAAACAGGCTCAACACTGCCCTCTAGTGTGCGAAAGGGGCAGATGTGGGGATCATAGAGCGTTCGTTCGTGCCAAAGCCAGCTGGAAGACTGGAGAAGCGGGAAGAAACTTCTTGTATCTGCAGAAGGTCTTTGAATTAATAAATATCCAAGTGCCCTAAAAGAATATACAAATAAAAAGGTCTATTATGGTGCTTCCCATAGAATATAATGTTCTGTGAAGCACCAGTCCCCCATGATAATCCATTCCCACAGCCCCTCCCAGGGCCCATGGTTAAGGAGTTTTCTGCACATATGCTCCCAAACGCCAACTACAGGAGTTAAGTGTCCAGTAAAGGCTCAAACAGTAAAGGCTCTGGGAAGTTATGCAAGTGATGAAATCCCACTTCCCACACATATGTGACCACTGAACATTTTTCTGTTTTGTTTTCTTATAAATCCATGTCATCTCTTTGGACAACAGCTCATGGAGCATACTTTGGACAATGCTAGAGGAAAAACCACAAGGTTCTTGCCTCAAGCCCTCTATATGATGAAAGAATTCATGTCCCATAGGCTTTGATGGATCCACTTCACTTGCGAAGATTGAAAATAGTAAATCAGTAGAGCTGACTAAGGTACAAAAGGGCAGAAGAACAGGTGATGACAGAAACCAAATACCTAGTCCATGGCACCAAGGACTGGAAGGTCCCACAAAAGGCTGAGAGGCCATCCAGCTCCTTCCCACCCCCCACCCTACTTAGTCTTTAGGCAGGACACAAAGCTTCTCACAGTTCTCCTAATGCATCGTACTCACTCTCTATCTAAGTTCAACTGAGGCTGAGTTCAAGTGTCCCCTTCTTCAAATTTTCTCATGACTTGAGGTACATCAAACACCTACTATGTGCACAACATAGCACTAGTAATACAGATCTGAAAGACAAAGAGTGTACTCTCAAGGAGCTCATAATTTTTACCACTGGAGGGAGACGTGAAGAGCAGAAGACACAAGTTCTGTTCTAAGGAAGACCTCAACAGATGAAGATAGAGTATGTTGCAAATACATTGTCTTTTAGAATACATCCAACAGGGTTCTTAATGTGATCACATGGAATTCCTAGAATAAACAAAGCCTTCCTCATGGTAAGCATTCTGTAGTTACCAAGCTTGCATTGTTGTTGTTGTTACTACTACCATATCATATGTTACATTTCTTTTGAATTATTTTATTCTAATTTTGCTGTCCAAGAAAATAGAAGGGTAAGATGCTAATCCACTCTACAAGTGGTTTAGTTGGTGAAATCACTCCTTCACTCAGTGACTGGCAAATACCAAAGCCAGTGACACTTGATTTCTCTAAGTGTAAAGTGATGCTACCAATAACTCTCTTTTTGGCTGATTCCACTGATTCATCAATTTTTTCCTTCATTCATTTAACCAAGTACTTATGGAGTTCCCAATATGTGTCAGACTTTGTGCCAGGGACAGGGAATATAGTAATAAATAAGACAGATATGGTCTCTGCCCTCCTGGAGCTTGCTATATTCCAGGATTTGGGAGAAGATTTAAAATGAAATTATGAGGGCGCCTGGGTGGCTCAGTCGTTAAGCGTCTGCCTTCGGCTCAGGTCATGATCCCAGGGTCCTGGGATTGAGTCCTGCATCGGGCTCCCTGCTCAGTGGGAAGCCTGCTTCTCCCTCTCCCACTCCCCCTGCTTGTATTCCCTCTCTCGGTGTCATTCTCACTATCAAATAAATAAATAAAATCTTTTAAAAAATAAAATAAAATGAAATTATGTTATATGAATATATTTTGTGACATATAGGTCTGGATAAATGTAGAGTATTATTACAATTTAACAACTCATCAAGAGTACTGCTGTTAAACTTCTCCTGTTTCTGGAATGGAGAATACCATTGGGCTTACTTGGCACTATGGTTTCACAAGCACCTTCAGAAATGTCTGCTGAGTGAATTAATGAGTGGAGGAATTAATTAAAAGTATCATTACTGAAATTCCATTTGCTGCATAAGTAGTAATAATGATGAAAAGAAGGGACATCAACAAGAACACATATGAATTAATGAGCTCCTATTATGTGATAAATATGATACCATGGACTTCATAATCATTGGCATCTTAGCATTTGGTATCATATTCCCATTCTAGAGATGAGAAAAAGTGAAGTTCAAGGATATTAGGTCACTTGCCCAGCAAAACTGTAAGCACAGATAGTAAAGGGACCAGTGGCCTGAGAACACATTCACATTTTCCCTCCCTTTAAGGGGAAATTTCATTCTTTCCTCAGATCCCATTTTTATTATTGGGGAACACAGTCTTCTTTTTCAAACTAAACTGAGAAAGGATGAGGTGGTGCATTCTACCTGAAGAGGTGCAGCTGGAGATGAGTACCATGGCAATTAGCTGAAATTAATGCCCTGAAGGCACTCATTACCAGCCCCAGCTTAATAGGAACCCAGGGCATCTCTGATAATGCAGTCTTGGTTCCCTCCAACATTTTTCCCAATAAAGTGAAACAAACAACAGATTCCTTAACACCAAAAGGCCAGGAGTCTCTGAGATGAGGGAGACTTGACGCAGAACCCAGTCACACAGTAACAGGGCAACAGAAGGCCTGAAATTCACCTAGTCTAACTCCTTGCTGGATGCATCCATCCCCACCAAGCACCCCCTGGCCTTTGCTCTCACACCCCTGGGGCTGGAGAACTCATTCATTGGAAAGTCTGCTATATGTTGAATTGAAACCTGCCTCAGGTTGCTTCTACTGATTGGCTTTAATTTGGGGGGGGGTCATCCAGGACATCCGATATGCTATTCACATGATTAGTGTTTCCATATTGTTCTCATGCTACTTGTCATATCACACACTAATACTACTATACACTTAGTATTTTTTCTTTCAGCTTATTGTAACTTAAACACCTATTTCAATCTCAAAAATTAAACAATAATATGTGTGAAATCATAGGTTTGATGTGTTCATTTTATATTTTTCTAACGTTAATTATATTATCAACATTTTATTAATTACATATATTATGTGTATTATGGTTTTATTAATGTATTAAAGGTGGTACGGCTATCTCATTTTGAGAAACACCATACATGTCCCTTCTCTACACCCTAGTTCCCTCCTTATCCATGGGGGATATGTTCCAAGACCCCCAGCGGATGCCTGAAATAGCAGAGAGCAATGAACCCTATATATACTTTGTTTTTTCCTATACATACCTACCTATAATAAAGTTTAATTTATAAATTAGGCACAGTAAGATACTAACAACAATAATATTAAAATAGAACAATTATAACAATTTACTGTAATAAAAGTTATGTGAATGCTCTCTGTCTCAAAATACCTCATTGTAATGTGCTCAACCTTCTTGTGATGATGTGAGAAGATAAAATGCCTATGTGATGAAATGAAATGAAGTGAATGATGTAGGTATTGTGACATATGTTAGGCTACCATTGACCTGAGAATATGTCAGAAGGACCCCCTGTTTCTGGACAGTGGCGGACCATGGTAACTGAAACCATGAAAAGCAAAACTATGGATAAGTGAAGGACTACTCTATATACTATTTGAAAATAACAACCAGAGGTTTCATTAGAACAAACATCCCCAGTACTTTCAATCACATAACATTATGTAAAATTAATATACTACCCTTGTTATTTGCCTCTAGTTTGTCTATATGCCTGTTTAGGTTTGGGGAGGCCAGTCTCATATAAAATTCTCTCATTATATGTGGTTGGTTTTATTAATACAATCTGTGTTTTCATTAGCTTTCTTAGCAGTAAAACTACTGTATGTATTTCTAAAGAGTTCACTGGTCCTTAACATCTTCTAACCTTATTTTATCCATGCCAGTGTTATAGCATCTTTTCTCATCTTGTTCATTTTTTTCCTAGTAGACAATGTTCTCCCCCCTCAGCTTTATTGAGATATAATTGACATATAATGTTGTGTAAGTTTATGGTGTACAATATTTTGATTTGATATACTTATTGCAAAATGATTACCACCATAGCATTAGCTAACATCTTCATCACCTCACACAATTATCATTTCTTTTTATGGTTTAAGATCTACTCTCTTAGCACTTTCAAGTATATAATTCAATATTGTTAACTATAATACCCATGCTGTATATTAGATCCTCAGAACTTATTTCTCTTATGACTGAAAGTTTGTATCATTTGATTAACATCGCCCCCATTTCCCCCATCCTCCTAGACCCTGGCAATCCACCATTTCATTCTCTGTTTCTAAGATTTCAGCTTTTTTAAATTCCACATGCAAGTGATATCAGACATTGTCTTTCTCTTTCTGATTTATTTCACTTAGTATAATGCCAAATTGAAGAAGACACAAAATAATAAAAAAGATATTTTGTGTTCAAGGATTGGAAGAATAAATACTGTTAAAATGTCTATGTTACCCAAAGCCATCTATGTATTCAATGCAATTTATATAAAAATTCCAATGGCATTTTTCACAGAAATAGAAAAACAATTCTAAAACTTGTGTGGAACCACAAAAGACCTTGAATAGCCAATGCAATCCTGAGGAGGATGATCAAATATCCAGGAATCACACTTCCTGATTTCAAATGATACTACAAAGCTATAGTAATCAAAACAGTATAGGGCACATACTGCATGGGGCACTGGGTGTTATACGAAAACAATGAATCGTGGATCACTACATCAAAAACTAATGATGTATTGTATGGTGACTAACATAACATAATAAAATAAAATTTAAAAAAATTTTTACTTTTAATAATTGAAAAAAAACCCAGTATGGTACTGGTGTACAAATAAACAGGTAGACCAATGGAACAGAATTGAGAGCCTAGAAGAAAACCCTGACATATATGGTCAACTAATATTTGACAAGGCAGCCAAGAACACTCAGTGGAAAAGTCTCTTCAACACTCAGTGGGAAAGTCTCTTCAATAAATGGTGCTAAGGAAACTAGATATTCACATGCAGAAGAATGAAATTTTTCCCTATGTTACACCATTCACAAAAATTAACTTAAAATGCACTAAAGATTTAAACATAAGACCTGAAACCATAAAACTTCTAAAAGAAAACATAGGCAAGAAACTCTTTGATATGACACCAAAAGCCCAAGCCACAAAAGCAAATATAAACAGGTGAGACTACGTCAAACTGAAAAACTTCTGTATAGCAAAAGAAACAATCAACAAAATGAAATTGCAATCTATGGAGTGGGAGAATGATATGTCTGATAAGGAGTTAATATCCAAAATATAGAAGGAATTTGTACAGTACAATAGCAACCCCCCCCAAGTAATCTGAATAAAATGGGCAAAAGACCTAAATGGGCATTTCTCCAAAGAAGACAAACAAATGGCCAATAAATACATTAATATGTTCTCAATATCACCAATCATCAAGGAAATGCAAATCAAAACCACAACAAGATATCATCTCACACCTCTTAGAATGGCTATCATCAAAAAGATAAGACATAATAAGTGCTGGTGAGGATGTGGAGAAATGGAACCCTTGTGCACTGTGGGTGTATGGCTGCTATAGAAGATAGAATGGAAGTTCCTGTAAAATTAAAAATAGAACTACCATATGATCCAGCAATTCCACTTGGTATATCTATCCAAAGGAAATAAAATCAGAATCTTGAAGAGATATCTGTACCCCATGTTCTTTGCAGCATTCACAATAGCCAAGCTAACCTAAGTGTCCATGAATGGATGAATGGTTAAAGAAGATGTGGTGCATATATAAACAATGGAAGATCACTCATGCATGAGAAAGAAGGAAAGAACATGGATGGACCTTGTTGATTCTTTTGGAAGCAAGTACTAGAGATTGCATTGGTCCCTGCTATATTTTATCTTGGGCTATCAGTTTAATCTGTAAAGGAATGTGTTGGTTCTGATTCTGTTACCTAAAGCATTCTTTCTCTTTCCTAGCCTCTAGCCATCTATAGATATGATAAACATGTCTTCTGTATCTTCATCCAAATCGTGAACAAGCATGTGGACCTAGGAACTCGCTTCCGGGTTGATATTAATCTGTCAATCATCTTAATTTGAGTACTGATTTCTATAATTGAATCCATGTTTTTTTCATTATTAATTCTTTAGACTTTTATTATTTAATATGACTTATGTAACAGTCTGGTAATTACTTTGACATACTTAAATACTGCTCCATATTTACTTTGATTTTTTTTTTAGATTATTAAAGAATTCTTTATAATAAAATAAAATTTAAGAAAAAGAAAAACGCTGTATAAAATTGAAATTGAAGACAAAAAAAAAGAATTCTTTAAAGAGCATTCATCTCTGGATGTTATAAATAAGGTTTATTGAGTACCTGGTTATTCACTCACTGAACCAAGCTCTTGACATATACTGAGCATTTTAAATACAATCAACTCATAATGGTAGTCATTACTGTCCTCAAGATATGGGGAAGGAGTTCCTGAAAGGTTATAAAACATCAAAGTAACCTATATAGTAGTTGGAGAAGCTGAGATTCAAATGCAGGTCTGACATCAAAGCACAATCTACTTTTCTAAGATGGTGGGCTCAGAATGGAAATTGGGTTTGGACAGATGGGCATATTTGCTATCAGGTTTGCCTGGTAAAATTTCTGCATTTGCAAAGCTAATACATAACAGCTATCTTGAAAAATAGCAAATCCTCTGCTAAGTGGTTTGATTTGGAAACACTGAAAACTTTAGTCACAATATCTGCACAAAAGAGAGGCTCAAATAGAATGAAGATGAGGCAGACTTTGACCTTGTGAGGAGTCTCAGTGTGGGAAATAGGAGCAGAGGGCAACATCAGAAGGGGTGCATGCTTGTTTTGCGCACTAGAGTGATAACTTCTAAAGGCTGGTGTGCTAACCAGAAAGCAGAATTTAAAATGAGTTTATCTGTGGTCTTTAACTGTGGTACAATTCCATTGGAAGAAGAAATAAATGTTTTCTGGATTGATCCCCCAGTCGTGCAACTGTTGCCATGTAGCTACCACTATCTTGCTTCTACTGGATGAGTAACACAATAATGCCATCTCTAACCACTGGACTTCTCCAACCACATTCAAGGACACATAAGCAATCCAGTTCCTTTCTCTTAAGTGTGGCTGTCCTAGAAACAGGGCTACATTCTTCATCCCATCCTACAGAGGCTACAGAGAGCCAATCAACATGGGAACCATTTCAAAGTGATGTAGGAGACTGATGGCTCCCAAAGGAAAGACAGGCTACTGGCTGTGCCATATGGACTTCAATTCCTGGACATTCATTCACCCCTTTGGGAGAGAGTTGAGATGGCAGCTTTTCAATGGGTACAGCCTCTCTGCAACCTTGGCCTTATTTCTTAGCTCTTAGAGGGTGGGTAGCAAGCAAACTTTTCCAGTGGAAGGCTATGTTTCTGGATGCCAAAAATGCACTTGGACATGGAACTGTTGCAGAAGGCCTCTGGGGGAGCCTCTGTGTTTTTGCATGGTTGTGGGTTGCTAGGTCTGGGATAACCTGGGGCAGGATGCGTTGCTCACCAAATCCTTAAATGAATTGCTTCAGTGAGGGAACACAGGATAAACTCGCCTGGCTTTTCTGTCATGGTTGGCAAAGACAACTATAGAGCTGCCATGTCAAAGACCTCATGCAAGGTATGTCCAGCTGAAAGCATGGAACGACTTGGTCACACCAGATGGCTGGTCAGTGTGGGAGAGAGCCAGTCATCTACCAATGCTTGTTTAAGGTAATCTGAAACAACATTTTTTTAATAATAATTTTATTAAAACAACTTTCCACCTGCTTCTAAATAGCAGAGGAGCCAAGTCTACATAACTAGGGAGAATTTCATTACAGTGGAAACTGTCTTGTACATATTGTTTTCTTCTGTAGTCCAGTAATTATGCTCTGCAGAGAGATCAGGCTGAGACTTCCCAGGATGCACCACATCAATGATGCCAGTGCCAACCTGAATTCCCAGAGAAACTGAAATCTGATTTGATTTATAATGTGATCTGCTTGGTTGCTAGAATAAACAGAACACCCTCTTGCAGCCCTAATGAAAGGCTTAGGTCAGCATCCCTCTGGGTATATCCCCTCCACCCAGTAAAGTGAATCTTCCCTGCTCTGGATGGATGCCTCTGAAGCCACCAGCATGTCTTAACAGTGGCTAGCTGACTCAGAGAACTTTCTTTAACTTGTGGGGATTGGTATTTGAGGTTCCGTATCTGTTCCTGACCCAATAGCAAGGGAAGTCTGTCTCCACAGCTGCCCAGTGTGCCCTGATGCACATGGAAATTAAGTGTAGTTAGATGTCCACACAATACAGCAGGAGGAATCATGTTATTTTGCAGAGTGGCTGCTTTGATGCCCTTCCCCTTCCCTGGCTGGAATTACTGCCACAGTGATCTCCCTTCTTCCCCCCTCGTCCCCTCAGTCTGTTCTCAACACAGCAGCCAAAGTCATGGTGTTCAGACCTAAGTCAGATCATGTCACTGCTCTGTTCAGAACCTTCCGAAGGCTTCACACATCACTCAGAGTAAATTAAAAGCCAAAGTTCTCACACTAACCTAGAAGACCTTACTGATTCTAACCTCATCTTCTGCTGCTCTTCTCTTTCATCTTCTCTGCTCAGCTACACTGGCCTGCTTGCTCTTTCTGGGCACATTCCTGCCTCAGGGTCCTCATTCTCACTTTTTTTGTTGCGTAACTACATGAATAGCTCTAGATTTGCTTCAATACAATCTTCTCAGTGAGCCCTTCTCTGACCCCTCCTAACCTACTAGCACCCCCTCTCCACTTCCTTGACTAATTTTTCACCCTGGTATTTATCAATGTCTAACATACTATAAATTTCACTCATCTGTTTCATTTATTGTCTTTTCTGGACAAGTAATCTCTGGGAGCAAGGATTTTTGCCTAATTTGTTCTGTGTTGAACCCCTATGCTCTAAAGTGTGTCTGATATAAGCACTCAGCAAATATGTGTTCAATAAATGAATTATATCATTTAATCCTCTCAAAAAACTTGTGAAGCAGACTCTGCTATGTCCATCTAACAGATGAAGAAAATAAGGCTTAGAGAGGTTAAGTGACTTGCCCAAGTTCATATTGATTGTCATCAATGTTTCCTTGCCCTGACCATTTACTGAGGGACACCATTATACTGCTTCTCTTGCCAGAATGTATAATATGTAATATTCCTAAATTCAGTAGCTTTCAGGTATAGTCCTACCACCCCTAATAATACCTAGTTGTTTCCACACCAATTCCTAGAGACTAAAGTTATCAACATTTGACCATAATTTCTCTTAGGCCTTCCAAAGTAAAGAGCCATACATTTTCATGTTGTAGCTCATTCTCTGTCCACAATGGACCAATGAGGTAAGGAGCTCTCTTTTAGCCCAGTCCAGTCAGATACTAAAAAGAAATCCTACAAATGAGAGCATTCTAAGTACACTTTCTATAACATATTGGGTATAAAATGTACTTTATAAAGCTTTCTTATTATGTGTTCTTCCTGACCACTCCAGGTAAGAATGTTGACCCTAGACTCAGAAAGTCCCACTTCAAATTTCAATTCTGCTGTATGCTAGCTGAGTGATCAAGGGCAAGCTACTTAGATATCTGTTTGACAAGACTTCCTCCAACTGTTTAATATATTTTTTAATTTTTTTATAGTACATCATACCTTTTTAGTATAATGTTCAATGATTCATTAATTGCATATAACATCCAGTGCTCATCACATCACAACAACAAAAAAAGAAAAACAACAACAAAAAACACAAGCCTTTCTAACCACAGAGGATGATTTTAAGTAGTGAATGAGATTATGTTCCTGAAGCATTGGTGAATGTGATGAGAATGCACAGAACATTTAGATATAATAAGGACATGGTAGCATAATTATCCAGGGTAGGGATCTAAGGAGGACCCATGAGCTAGTGGTTTGTCACCTTTCCATAGTTACAGCCACACTCTTGGTCCCAGAAAACCTATCTAATAAATGAATCCACTGTTGATACATTTGCCCAAGTTAAAATGTGTGAATTAATTCATTACCATGGCTAAAAAGAACAGAAAATCATCAAATCATCAATCAATTAAAAAAAATGTTAACAAACTTCCACCATGTTGTCTTCATTACCAGGTTCTGAGTTAAAAAAAAAAATCCCCACAAATCTTACAGTATAGTAGTATATTTGTAAATATTTGTAAGGGAAAGATAAACCAAGTCTACCCTCCAGTAAGTGGGTAGGGCCAAAAATACAGCAGTGGCCATCAGCTTTAAAGAGGTATAGATCTTTCCCAGAAAAGGAGGATTCAGAGTGGAGGTGACCCTTTGGGCTGGCCTTACATGGGAACTGGATCTGAATAGGCAGCAGAAAAACAGATGTATCATTGGAGGAATAGGTTAGCCTGAGAGGTGAAGCTGAAAAGGAAGGATAGGATCAGAAGCTAGAAGTCCTTGGATAACAATTGAAGAACTTTGGCCCTGATCCTATAAGCAATGGGATAGTGGGTCAATGTTTAAGAAGAAGAATGACATGGAATCAAAGAAACCTGGAATGTTGGAGCTGGAAGTTACCTCATCCAGTTCAGCCTCCACCTGGGAGTGAGGAGGAAACTGAGGTCCAGAGAAATGAAGCAACTTGACCAAGAGATCATGTCAGTCAATCCATGACAAAACCAAGACCTCAACTCAGGTCTCTGCCTCCTAGTCTAGTATCCTTTCTACCATGTGATTTTCATAAAAGGGCAGCACATCCATGACTAATTTTAGAGCTCATAAAACCAAAAAAGTCTTGTATCACTCATACTATCTCCTTACATGTGAAACAAACATGAATATGCAATGTACACTTCCTGTTGCTAAATTTTAAAATCAACATTAAATGATCTAAGGTAATTAGGTCAGTGTTCTAGTGAGCAAAAGAGAGGAACAAGAGTTAACATAGGCATCTATGCTTGTCCTTCCAATAGCCTGAAATCAAATGACACTTGCTTTTCCTTCACATTTTATCCTCTTCCCTTGAGATTCCACTTCTTCCCCTCACCCATTATTCAATCAGAAGGTTATTAAAATAAAAGGTCTTAATCCCAGGTCCTGTCCCATGTCTGAGCCTTGCAACTAGGTACTGGCTTGCCAAGAGCCAAGTTTTTTTCTTTCTTTCTTTTTTTTAAGAAACTAGAATTGATTAGGCCTTAGTTGGAATAAAATTTGTTTTTACAATTTACATATTGAAATAAAATTTAAATTTCTGTTTGGTGTATTGAGAGGAGCCAAATAATAAGTTGAGAGTGAAATTGTTGTCCCTCCACATGGCTGAGGAACTGCATGGGAGTATGATTTGCCTGGATCAAGAAGTGATGATGGAGCTGGCAGTGTGATAGGCTGAATGCTGGATGGGGATCAGGTTAGGATACAAAATATGTTTCTCCAGAAATTATTTCCTGGAAACAAAATTACCTCACTATACTGAATTCTTGGTGTGCTTTTGTTTGTACCTCTGTTAACATAAGGGTGGCAGGTGAGTGGGTGAACTAGATGACAGGATGATCTTTGAGATTCATTGAAGCCCTATAAGAATTTTATTCAGTTTTAACCAAAATTTCTCAAAATCAGCTTTTCAGGATTTTAGTCGTTAGGAGAAAAAAAGTCTATGCCTTTTTGCATTGTCTGTGCTCTTATGCCTCATACTATATTCCATGCTCAGAGACCACAAAATATTAGCTTATTAAAGGCCCCAAGAAGTTCTACAGTAAGTAAAGTTTGCTCAAACAGCTGTTGCCCAAACTTATTTGATCACAGAATCCTTTCTTTTCCCTTAAGAAATTCCTAGCCTGGTTTTCCTAAGTTTATCAGTTAGACAACAATGAATGAAAAACAAAAGAATAAATACCTGTAAGAACTGGGCATATTCCTTATCTGCTAACAAAGAACATGATCCAGTAATTCATGATAGCAGTCTCTAGAGAAGAAAAACACCAAGTGATAAATATGATCTGTAGTCACATAGGAAAGGCTATATGAAGGGATAGTTATGGAAAAAGCTAAACATGACTTATGTTTTGACATTCACAAAATGATTCCAGAACTGCTCACCTGCTAGCTTCTTAAAATAATGTTATCTTAGAAAGTCCATGTATTCTGAAGGTAAATTCCTATAATAAAACAATTATTACTACATTTGTATTAATGCATTCAAATATAATGAAAAATTCATAGCAGAAACACAAAAGTCATGTAAATTCCCTGTAATATCAACAACCCCCGCTTAAATAACCATGTTGTCAATAAAGTCTTTTCTTCTACATTATCATATTTGAGTCACTTAACTGTTCTGATTCTCCAGTTTATACATAAAGAAATGAAAACTCAGAGAAGCTAGATATAAGGGATGTGGTGTGCTGGCCACATTCCCCTTAGCACCAAGTCTCCCCTCTTCAGCCAAAATTGTAGACTGCTGATACATCATAGCTGAGCCCCCCCGCCCAGGAAAGGAAATTGACTTGTACAAAGTCAGGTCCCCTTCCCAAGATAACCCACATCTACCGACCTGTCAAGAAAAGGGTAAAAAGCTTCATCCCCTTGCTTCCATTCAGAACATCTCTGAAGGGCCATCCCACATTCACTGTTCCTAAACTGTAAGAACTTTGCCACAATTACTTTTTACCTTATCCCATTCTTCATTCCCTCTTAGGTATGGATGCTTGGGCTTCCCCAGTTAAAATTTTGCATGCAAATCTCCACCGCAGAGCCTGGTGCCTGGGGAACCAAACCTAATGACTCCAACTAACCTGACTAAAGTCACCCTACTAGCAAATAACAAAAGCAGAACTTGAATGCAAATTCCATGCTCTGTCAGCACACCAATCTGCCACATGACAGGTGGACCTATGAATGGATGTGACCTCTGCACCCATATCTCCTGCCATGAGGCACCTTATTTGCTAACTTTAGTCACACTAGCCTCCTTTGCCTTCCTTGAACATGAGGTCATACCCAATCCCATCTTAGGGCTTTGCACTACCTCTTCCCTCAGTCTGGAAATTTCTTCCTCCAAATCATTTCATGACTGGCTCTTTCTCATCATTCAGTGCTCATATCCAAAGGCAGCACCTCAAAGATGCCTTCCCTGACCAAATAAGATAATCTCCCTATTCTAGCCTTTCTCCCCTAGCACACCACACTGATATATGTTCATATTAGCCCTTACTACTCTGACATTAGCTTATTCTTTTATTTATATATTGTCTTTTCCCCCAGTGCCTGATCTCCAGAAAAATGTAATCCCTATGAGAGAAGGGACCTTATGAGTATTCTCAGTGCTTTGAATAATGGATCTCTAAGTGTGATCCATAAACCTCTGATCAAATCATTTTCATAATAATTTTCATAATAATGAGACATTAAATGGCTTTTTTTTACTGTGTTGACATTTTGCAGTGATTGTGTAAAAGCAATGGTAGGTAAAACCACTGGCTCCTTAGCACAAATCATGCAGTGGCCATGAAGCTGTACAGATAGTCATTCCTCACTGTCAGTGAAAGAAAGAAGAAAGGAAGAAAGAAAGAAAGAAGAAAGAAAGAAAAAGAAGGAAGGAAGGAAGGAAGGAAGGAAGGAAGGAAGGAAGGAAGGAAGAAAAAAAGAAAGAAAGGAAGGAAGAAAGAAAGAAAAAAGGAAGGAAGGAAGGAAGGAAGGAAGGAAGGAAGGAAGGAAGGAAGGTGAAAGAAAGAAAGAAAGAAAGAAAGAAAGAAAGAAAGAAAGAAGAAAGGAAGGAAGGAAGGAAGAAGGAAGGAAGGAAGGAAGAAAAAAGAAAGAACGAACTTCTCAAACTCAACACTCAAAAAGCTAATAACCCAGTCAAAAAACGGGCAGAAGACATGAACAGACACTTCGCCAAAGAAGACATACAAATGGCTAACAGACACATGAAAAAATGTTCAACATCACTAGCCATCAGGGAAATAGAAATCAACCACAACGAGATACCACCTTACACCAGTTAGAATGGCCAAAATTAACAAATAGAAAACAACAAATTTTGGCGAGGATGTGGAGAAAGGGGAACCCTCTTACACTGTTGGTGGGAATGCAAGCTGGTACAGTCACTCTGGGAAACAGTATGGAGGTTCCTCAAAAAGTTAAAAATAGAGCTACCCTATGACCTAGCAATTGCACTACTAAGTATTTACCCCAAAGATACAGATGTAGTGAAAAGAAGGGGCACATGCACCCCAATATTCATAGCAGCAATGTCCACAATAGCCAAACTGTGGAAAGAGCCAAGATGCCCTTCAACAGATGAATAGATAAAGAAGATGTGGTTCATATATACAACAGAATATTATTCATCAGAAACGATGAATACCCACCATCTGCATCAACATGGATGGAACGGGAGGGGATTATGTTAAGTGAAGGAAGTCAAGCAGAGAAAGACAATTATCACATCGTTTCACTCATATGTGGAACATAAGCAATAGCACGGAGGACCATAGGGGAAGGGAGGGAAATCCAAAGGGGGAGAAATCAGAGAGGGAGATGACCATGAAAGACTATGGACCCCGGGAAACAATCTGAGGGTCTCAGAAGGGAGGAGGTTAAGGGGAGGGGTAACAAGGTGATGGGTGTTGAGGAGGGCACTTGTTGTGATGAGCACTGGGTGTTATACTTAACTAATGAATGACTGAATACTACACCAAAAACTGATTATGTACTATACAGTGGCTAACTGAACATAATAAAAAAATGAAATAAATAAAATAAAATAAGAACATTTTATTTTTTTTTAAGATTTTATTTATTAATTTGACAGAGAGAGAGAGCATGAGCAGGGGGAGTGGCAGAGGGAGAGGCAAAAGCAGGCTCCCCGCTGAACAGGGAGTCTGATGTGGGGCTTGATCCAGTACCCTGGGATCATGACTTGAGCCAAAGGCAGACGCTTAACCAACTGAGCCACCCAGGTGCCCCATAAAATAAAAACATTTAAAAAGCAGTTTCATTAAAGAATGTCCTCGACAAAGCAATAAAAATTGTATAAAAATTGTGACTCTGGAATGCACATCCTTTTAATATTCCATGTGATGAAAGGAAAGCACCTATAAAGCATATCCTCTCAAAAACGAAGCATAACGATTATCTTGAGGAAAAGCATTTCTATGATGGTTTGGTTATAAGCGGCACTAGCTCCATTTTTCATGAAACCCTATTGTTACTTGAGAGAACAACGAACAGTCAAATTATGGTTATTTACATTTGGATATATGGTAGACATTTTCTCAAAAATGAATGAAAATGACACTTTAAGAAAAACACCTAACAGTACAGTTGTTAATGATAAAATTCAAATTTTCCAGTGAAAATGAGAATTTTGGAAAATGACATCTACCACTATCATTTTGACAGCATCCCAATACTTAAAGACTTTTTTGGTGCAATTGATAGTGATATTAGCAAATGTGTGATTTAAATACATAGTACATATAGCCTTTGGTAATGTGTCAACTTTTAGGCTATCTGGATAACTCAGTGAACTATCATTTTCCAAGTGAATGAAGGATGAAGTTACAAAATTACGCATGGTTAAAGGGTCAATTCCAAGTGCCAAGATAGACCAATGGATTTTAATGTAACAGAGTATGAAAAGTTAATTGATATGGTTTCAAATTCCTCATTGCAACTAAGTTTTAAGACCTTACTGTGAATTGAGTTTTATTTTAGCATCAAAGAAGATTATCTACAATTATCTAAAAAGGCTATTAAAATACTTTCCCTTTTCCAACTGCATAACTATATGAGAAGCAGATTTTCTTTATATACTTTAACCAAAACACACATCACAACAGATTGAATGCAGCTATCAGATGAAGCCAGATACTAAAGAAATTTGTAGAAATGTAAAACAAGCTCATTTTTCTTACTATTTTTGTGGTTTTGAAAAACAAAGCTATGTTATGACATTTATAAATGTTATTTCTGTTAATATGTAATTGATTTATTATTGTTAAAGTCAATTGATCAATTTTAAAAATTTGGGGGGGTTTTAACTTCCTCATTGGTAAATATTGACAGATAGAACCCACATAAACAAAAGTTCTTTGGGGTCCTCAATAATTTTTAAGTGTGTAAGGGGATCCTAAGACCAAAAAGTTTGAGAAACTCTGGCTTGGAATCAGTGCTGGCATAGAATTGACTTCAAAACTATTTATTGAATGATTCCAATATTTATAAAAGGAAATAGGTAATAAAAATACACTCCCAGTTGGATTATAGATCAAGTCTCTGCACATTACAAAAACAGAACATTGTATTCATCTGAGTGAATGCGTATACCACCCCTGTTGCTCAAATTAGGTAGCTGTCAAGAAAGAGAGTATCCATCCCAAGTTTGATGGTCTTGAAAGGAAATCTCCATTTCCTACAGACAGCCAAAATCTCAGGTATTTTTAGAATGCAGGAAGTCTGTCGGCTTAAAATTAGTTCTCATAGGCCTTGCCTTGCCCAGTAGTGTTCTTTACCCATAGCCAAGGAACATGTATGAAAGGGAAGAATTCAGCGCAGTCCCAGACAGCTAATGAGTTCATATCTATTCTCTACCCATCAGATTGCCTAAAGACATGGTGGGAAGTGCTGTTAGAACAGGAAGTGTGCTTTGGAAATCCAGACACTTAAAAGTGTCTCTTTAATGGAGATGTGTCAAATCAAATTTATAGTCACAACCACCAAGCTGCCCTTCTTCTTCAAGCTACCCTCTCAAGCTAGGGCATGATAACCAGAGGGAAGAAAAAAAAACAAAAACAGCAACAATAACAAAACTAAGATTATCATCTGAATAGGGGACCCTTTGGCAGTGCCAATGTTATGAAAGCTAAAATTAATGAGCACTGAAGGGAGCATCTGAATATGGAGACTCAAAGATGACAATGGGGCTTTCTGCCCAACCTTTTCTGGAGCTGGCCTGGGGACTTTCAACAGTTTTAAAGCAGGCTTATTCTATGGCTGGCAGATTTTTAGCAATAGTCCAGACCAGCTTTCATAAGAAGAATGCAGGAGGTGTGCCTCAAATTTTGGAATAAGAAGATTGCTTTACCTGAATTATAGCAACATCTTAATTAACTAGGACTAAAGCAAAAAGATCTTTCAATTAGACACTTTTTAAAGTTATTTTTTATTTTTTTTATTATGTTCAATTAGCTAGCATATAGTACATCATTAGTTTTTGATGTAGTGTTCGACGATTCATTAGTTGCGTCCTACATTTAAAAAATGAAGTGATAAGAAAACCAAGTGACATAAATAATTTCATAAGGGGGAAAGGGCTATTTTCAGAGAGTATCCATGGTTAAATATCCTTTCAACCCAGTCTTCTGTACTTTCAGTGTAATTGATAGAGTAGCAATTATGGCTCAAAATGATGATTCAGAGAAATCAGGCACTCACCAACTCCTTATGCATCTTAGAAAGTTAACAAACACAATTTATTATTGAAAACTTTGCAGATTGAGATAACTGGGAAGCCTATGAGGTTTTACAAGGCTAGACTACAAATTAGCTAGACACATTTCCCTGGTGTGACACACTTACACTAATAGACATTATCAGTTAACAAATGGTTTGTTACTGATAACAGCTAATATATTAAGGTGGATATAAGATCATCTTTATCATACCAAAACAGAGATAATAATTTTTTTAATGTGCTTTACTCTTCTTTCCTTCTATGGACTTGACCTTCACTCTGTTTGACCTGGTCATTCATTTGATGGGGAAGTGGGGTTGTCACAAAGGAGTTCACAGTTAATATTCATTCAAAATAAGATTTCAAAGCAAGAAAGAAGGTGTGATATTGGAGTTTTTGTTCAGAAAGTTTTCCAATCCTTTTGTCTCCTTTTTAGCATAGGCCATTCCCAGAAGGTCCAGCCCTAAGACTTCTCCTGTAGGGTGGTGAATATACCCCTTATATATGTTATAGAGCTTGGAACTCATAGTAATAGAGTATGATATAAAAGGGTACAAGATAAAAGTCGTATCCCTCAGGCAGGCACCAATCTCAAGAAAAAAAGGAAAGTAGAGACAGAAAGCAAAACAGATGGATATTGTGCCTTGATATTCTCTTCTCCCACCTTTGGCTTCCAAAAGGGAAGTTACATTAAGAAAGTGGAGAAAACGCTGAAGAAAGAAGGGGATCTCCTGTCTCTCACTCCCCTTTTGAGGCTCTGGAAGGTACCACAAATCACAGGTTTCCCCATGGCATCCTGACGCATAGCCACATCAGAGCAGGTTTGACAGAGCAGTGTAGTCAGGCTGAAGGTGGCTTTGAGTTGAGGTTTTTATTAAAGCTGCCTTTTGTACCCATTTAGGGTAAATGTGGCATTAAGAGCCAAGAGGACTGTGGTAGAGTCTTCTCTATGGCTAGTGAGTGAAATGATCCTGCAACAGATACTAGGTGGGCCTTTATACCAGGGGAACAAGAAGAAGAAGAAACCAAGTTAGCAAAGAGGGGAATGGACAGTCCTCCCCAAGAGCACTGACCAGGTCAAAGAATGGTTAGCATTAGAAGCCAGATCTTCCCCTTCTCACAAAGTCACATGAGCCACCCCATCCCCCCATCCCCCCATACACCCAGATTCCTCTTGCAGAAGAATCAGGGACGTGATCAGAAAATCAAAAACTCTGAGACACTGAACACTATCCAAAGGGACTATTTCAGTAAACAAGTGTTACTGAAGTTTTTAAGTAGCTAGGACTGAAACTTATTACCCCTCCCCCGCTATCAGAAATAATTTGGAATTTGTTATAAAGTAATAAAATTACATTTTCTTTACACATTTAATTTGTTGGATGAGTGAATTTGTGGCCAGCTACACGGGTGGAAGGGTGCTGAAATCAACTAGGATTTCAAGGGTCTGTGGACATCCTGTACCTACATCTTAGGAAGATTAACAAATCCCCAAACTAAAATTAGGGAGGCAGATGTAGAATAATCAGCAGATGGAAGGAACAAGATAAGTTATCATGAAGCTCTTTCTTGAATTCTGAAAATTCTAAAAGACTAATTGTTATTCCACAAAAGAATCCTCCAATTCCAGTTTGGACTCAGACCACTAATTCACTGACCTGGGACTTCTTCTGAAACACCATGGAGAAAAAGATGGGACTCCATAACAAGGTCAGAAAGAATACAGGTAGTAATGTGGACACCAAGGCCTGTTTAAGAAATCCTTGGGAAGCAGAGTGAGAGCCACATTGATCTTGCAAGGGCTAGCTCATCTAGTACCACTTCGTCTCTCAAGCCAGGCAAGCAGAGGTTGGGAGGGGAACATGATAGATGATTGGGCTGAATTACCAACAAACAAGCTACTCACTCCCAACGCTCTAGGACTCACTATGATTTAGTTCTGCTAAGTACACTTTATCTGCTCCAGTGATGAGTTACTTGGGGGAATCATGGAGTCAACGTCAGGGGGCTAGCCAAACCTCTTCAGGGGCTGAGTAGTGACCCCTAGTGGTAGGAGGTGAGATATCAACATCAGGGTTTACCAATGCAGCATTGGAGGACTTGGAGGATGGAGAGAAAAACAGATTTTCAATACAGACCTGAGCCCAACCAACTTGAAAAAGGTGGCTCTTACATATGAGTAAAAATTATTTATGAGTATGTCAAAGTTTACCAAGGAAGAAATGAAATGGGGTAATATTTTGAAAATAGTAATGTGCTTTACTTTTGCTTTTCCCGGTGCATGGCTCAGCAAATCCATCTGCAGAGGGGAGAAATTAGGAATGCTGCAATTAGAATGCAAAGAAAAAACACATTAATGATTTTCAAAATTGGCCCCTTTTATAATAGCCTCCCTCTCACTCATTTGCATAGCAATGTGCTTTCTGGCGTGTGGAAGGAGTGGAGTCTGGGTCTCAGCCGTGAATTACACATATATTATACATACCCCACAATGGAGCTCCTCTATTTCACAGTGTTTGATCTTGGCACATCTCAGGGCATCTGTCAAAAACGCAAGTGACACCCACCACCTGTGCTTTGGCAGGAAACAGATTCAGAACGACTGCTTGAGACAATGAACCTGTGGTTTGGATAATAAGCAGCTTAGAGGAATATTAGGGCTGATTTGAGTGGGTGTTGGGGGAGACTGAGCGATAGGCATGTGATCTTGGGCCAGTAGCTTCACCTCTCTGAGTTTCAGTTCTCGCTTCTGTGGAAGGAGAGAGTTGAAGGCTATTTCTAAGAGACTTTCCAGAGGAGAGAACCATGAACTCTTCAACTCCTCAGGACACGGGATTGAGTCCCCTGATGAGTCTCCAAGGACGCCAGGAGACGCAGCTGTGTCCTGGCCTGCAGCAGGGACACCTGAGTAAGGCTTCACTGGACCCCACAGGATGGCTTGGAGGGAGGGCCACTTAGTTACCTGGCCTCTGGCCTCTGCTTTCTTCTCTAGTTCCTCATTAACTTCTTCCAGCCCCCACCCCAAACACCACAAAGTACTCAAGATGTCACCTCCTCAGAGACACCATACTTGAACAGCCTGACCTTTAAGTACCCTCCCCCAGTTATTCTTTAACTCTATTTTAATTTCTGCATTGCACCCACTGCTCTCTACAGTTATTATATTCACATAGGTGTTTCATGTTTGTTGTTTGTCTCTCCATAAAGCAAGGAAGCTCCAGGTGTGGAGGGGCCTGGTCTCACACACAGCAATTGCCCTAACACCTGGCTATATGGATTACCCAGCTACTGGCAGAGTTTCCACTAGAATCCAGGTTGCAGGTCTAATTTAGGTGCCCTTCCTCCTGTTTACCCAGAGTGTAGCTTGGGCGCTGCAACCAGCCAGCCCTTGGCCTGCATCCTGGTTCAGCTACCTGGTAGCCCAGTGTCACTATGAAAGCCATTCTATCTCTGAGCCTCAGTTTTCTTGTCTGTAAAATGGGAGCAGCTATATCTGCCTCACATAATGCTTGGAAAGCACATAGCACATTGTAAGGACTCAGCAAATGTTAGTCATCACTAATGACTGCTAATGTTATCCTCCTATTGCAACTCCAGAATATTTTGCTTGGCTTACTCCAAATTTGCATACTGAATGCTGAATTTATTTGGTGAGAGCTCAGACCCAAATCTTTGCTTCTCAAGCCCCTATATCCTATTTCTACTCCAGCCACATGGAACTCTGCCACTGAACTTCCAAAAGGATGGCTGACCTGACCAGGGTTACCTATGGTTGCTTAAAGTTAGTAGATCTTTAATACAGTGCTTGGGAGAAGAATTATTCCTCTTAGCAGTTTTCTGGTGAATTATGGAGTTCACCAGAGAAAGCTTCTGTCCAGGGTCTTATGGACAATCCTATTAGGAGTCTGGGGTACCCACCTGCTTTAATGACACACAGGATGGGGAGTGCAGTTGAACTGTAGTAATTCTGAACCTACAGTGCTAAAAGGGGTTACTGTGAACCTGAATTATTACCAATTATGTCCACTGTCGCTAATCTAGGCTGTAGACAGGATTCTAGAAACAATGACATTAGGAAGTTAACTATAAACATCCCATTTATCAAACCCTGACACCAGCTGGCTACTCACTCTTACTTCTTTAGCCTAAAAGTGAAGAAAAAAGGTGTCTAGTTAACTAAGGGCTATTACTTATTAAGCTTTAGTTAACTGAGGTTTACCATCATTCACACCAGGCAAACCACCTCTTTGCCTCTTTTGTCTGAATCAACCTTAAAGAAGGGAAACGAGTCTATTTTCTTCACTTGATTTTCAATGTGTGTTGACCTGACTTCCGATGATCTGTGGACCCCACCTTCTGTGTCTGTACCCAAGGCTCTGGGTGAGAGATTCTAGAGTCCACCTAAAACATTAGCATTTTTGGATCCCAGCTAACAAGAAATTGAATATTTCGATTGTTCAGCTATGCAATTTTCCATATTGCTGAGACAGGCACGTCCTGCTAGCCAGAGGGGATCTGTGTAGACCAATAGTTGATGAAGGAGTCTAGAAGAAAGAGGGAAGGATGAAGCAAGGTGGCAGGAAGGTCAACAGGAAGGCAATGAGGGCAAGAGTATGATGGGAGGGCTGACCGAAGCACTTGGCTGGGGAGAGCTTGCAGTGTGAGCACAGGGTTTCACTCTTGGCCTAAGAAAACCTTTGCAGGGGCCTAAATAAAACTTTTTAACTTAAAAAACTTCAGCAGTAATGAGTTCCAGCTGTGTGGCAGAGTAAATTCCCAAGTCCGAATAGTTTCCCTAGAAAGAAGCAATTGTGTCTGCCCCTGCCTTCTTAACTCTTTCATCCCTGCGGGAGAGACACTCTCAGGTCTGTTCTTTGGTTCTTGAAGGTGGCATGGGCGGAGTGGCTCTGGTGTCCTTTTCAAGGTGGGCCTGGAGCAGGTTCATGTAGCCTCTCCCATGCCAATGAGCTCCCTGAAGCTGAGGCTTTGCCCCACTATTTACCCCCAACCCTATTACAGTCACCATCTCAATCAGGAGGCTGCTGGCCAAATCCTGCATGTTGCCTGTTGCCTGTTTTTGTCAATAGAGTGTACCGTACTATCACTAATATGCTGTTTACGGCTGCTTTCCTGCTATGTTGGAGTTGAGTAGTTGTGACAGAGAGAATATGGCCCACGAAGTCTAATATATTCACCACCTGGTCCTTTACAGAAAAAGATTGTGGAGTCCTGATTAAACAAAATGTCAGTTTACTTGAGGCTTGCTCGTCTCTATCAGTATCAAAGCTTTGATCTTGCATAGAATTGGGCAAACAAGTGTCTTCAGAGATCATAGAGTTTAATCCATTTTTGATAAAAGCCAAGGTCCCCAAAGTAAAGGGGCTCATCCAGGGTAAGTAATGGTTGAGTTGGGATTAGTATGGAGTTCCCTTCCCCAGCCCCCTGACTCCAAGGCCAGTACACTTTCTGCTAAAAATATGGCTGGTGCCCCAACATGGGAGCTCATTCACACACAAATGAACCAAAGTGATAGACAGGGCTTTGCTTTCCATGACCAATAGCAAAATACCACACCTAGTTGGTTTCTGGAAAGGAACATGTGATTAAGATCTTTAGGCTATGTTTTTCATGGAAATACTCCAGTGTTTGCTAAAACATATTTTGTAACTTGTGTGTGTAATGATCTGGTATTTTAATAGTTGAGTATTTGTATCACTGAATCCAACATAGAAAAAAAAAGTGCTCTCTGCTCATTTGATCAAATACTATGAACAGTGGCAAGAATTTGCACAGTAATTTTAATGTGCCATCACGCATATATCAAATACAGAATAAGTTATTTTTTTCAGTTAAATTTTAATTTTTTTCCTAAGGATCTTTCAAGGATAAATTTTGACTCTGCCTAACAGACCAAAAATTCTTAAGAAAGCAAGTAACAGATACTTTGAAATGTACACATTCTTTTTAGCTTTATTGGAACTTAAATGGTATACTAACATAATAGAGTAAACTTGCAATTAAACTGGAATCAATCTAAGTCAGAGCCCTTGAACAACTGAAATTCAGTTTTGGGGTCCCCTTTCCTATCACTCAACATGTAAGGAAAAGAGCCTCATAGTAACAAAATAAGCGGATGGAAATTTAGTTGAAGAATTGACAAAGCAACCTCTGGAAAATGTCTCTGGAATCAGTACGGACATGGAATAGAGAAGATGAGTAATTTCCTGGGGTCCCCAGAGTTTGTTAGGTGTAAGCCCCTTGGGGGGCTAGGGCAGTGGATTATGTGAAGTAGCCAGAAGAAAAGGTGGAGTCACCAGCTGGAACTAACCAAGAGACAAGGCTTGTGTTCTTACAACCAGCCCTGAATCAGATCATTCCAGGCATGAAAGCTCCTTTTAACTCTCACCCATGGGCTTCCCCAACCTTGTATCTCACTATCTCCAACCCCAGTGCTGAGCATCTACCCAAGTGGGTTCTCCTAATGCACCCATTCTCTCAAAAGAGAGGCAGAGGGAAGTAGTGTGAACTCAATAGCTTGAACCCAGAGGGGTCCAAGGCTACGTCTATTCTTTACCAGTTGTGTAACTTTGAGCAAGTTATTTAATCTCTCTGTGCCTTTGTTTTCTCATCTGTTAAATGGGTATAATATTAGTGCCTGTCTCATAGGGTGGTTATGAGGTTTAAATAAATAAATACGTGTTAAGTGCGGAAGACACAGCCTATTACCTCCAGGGTTATGAACATGCTATTCCTTCAGCTTGGAACACTCTCATGCCATCTGGGCAGGAAAGTGATTTTTGCTGACTCTCCCACCTTGTCTGTTCCCATAAAAGGCTGGGTTACATTTCCTGTCTCTGGTTTCACATGAAACCCTACACTACCATAAAGTATTTTATCTACTTCTCTGATTCTCCTGTTGGACTGAGTACCCTGGCAGCAGTAATTTGGTCTTAAGCATTCCAGTCAGGCACAATGTCTAGCACAGACTATACCCCGAAGTATACTTTTTAAATGAATGCATAATGTACGAATGAATGAATGTATGAACAAATCAACAAGTAAATAAATGAAAGCCAAATTTCTCTTTCATTGATCTGGACCCTAGATTATGTCCATGATACTCACCTATCTGGCTTTGAATGAGTTAGAAAGAAGAGCTTTCCTCCTCAAGACATTTCACTTTCATCTCTCAAAAAAAATTGTTATAGTACATTGATTTTGATAGAACAAAGCATTTTACTGTCATTTTCCAGAAAGTCTTAATAGCAAATATGTAAATATATGGTGTCTATCATGTCAGTGGTACTCCCTGGGGTTGTGCAGGGTCCAGCCAACACTACGCATGGTGGCCTGGCTGTGCTTCCCAAGGAAAGAAGCCAAACTGATATATTTAGAAATAAGTGTTTTGCTACCTCTAAAACTTAGAAATCAGACTATCCTGTGAACCTACTGCTTGGTCTAGATGGGTATTCTACTGTGGAGAACTGAGAATCTATCTAATGCCACACCGGAACACAACACAGCATCAGTCTCTTTACTTGGTTCATCCATCCTCCTCAATCATCCTTACTCTGGGACTTCTGTAGGCTTTTCCTCCCAACAGTGAGATATGCAATAAGAAGAGCATGAACCGGAAGCCAAGAGACTTAGCTTTTATTTCCAGCTCTACCACCAATCATTTGGGTGATCCTGGAAAAATCTCTTAACTGATCTGAATCTCAGTTCCATCCTTAGAAAATTAAAAATAAAACAATTTGAAGACCACAAAACTCTCTGGAAAGATAAAATACTATCATTATCAACACCATCATCAATAATAATTATTATTACCAAAGAAAAATTATATTATTTGTTAATAATAATTATTATATTTAAAATATTTAAAGGTTATTTAGTAATAATAATGTTAATAGTAGTAATAATAAATGCACCATAAATGCCACATAATAAATTGATTCGAATATTCTGTAAATTAGGTGAGACAGCATATTAGTTCAGGGATATTATCTGACTAAAGTCATCATCCTCATCTCAGAACGGAGAGCAATAGCCTAGGAGGGAGTGACACTTGACAAGTGTTGATTAGTAAGAAAGAGATGAGGAACGTGTAATGCCTCCATACCAGAGTTTGAATCGGGGAGCAATAGGAAGGCATAGGAATCCTAAAAGGAGGTAGAAATATAGTCCTCCCAAAAGCGTTGTCTCAGAGTTTGGCACAAAGATTTCTCTGGACACAGTATTCAGGGCTCTGGGTTTTTTTCTAATGGAAAGTTCAAAATTGTGTTGTGCACCATAACTTACACATTTGTTTCTGAACCAAACACTATAGTGACCCTATTGGCCTCAAAGGGTCAGTCTTAATTCTGGTTAAGGAGAGAATATAAGGAGGGAATTGTCTAAATAGAACTTTCCCCCTTAAGAGAGAAAGTTCCAGATCCTAGTGAAACCTTGCCATACTTTGGGGTTCAGGACAATGTCACAACCTTACAATTAAGATGCTTTGATGTAAAGATACTAAAGTGTCAGGACTGAGAATACAGATAATGTAGCTCAACAACATTTCTCCTAGAGATGAGGAATCTTAAGTAACTTGCCCAAAGTCATATATCAAATCAGTGTAAGAGCCATAATCCCAACCAAGTTACCCCAAATTGATGGGTATTAACCAACCACTTTACTCCAAACACCTATATACCAATGAAGCACAAAGAAAAGTTCTTGAAGAACATCTGCAGGCTCAATCAATGGGAGTTTTCTGAATGCTTGTATCTAGTAGCTCCCTGTGTAGTCACACAGACCCTGAGCACCCTCAGTGTTCCCCTGAGATTTGTCACTACACATTCATGGTGCAGCATTATAGACTGACAGGCAGGGGAGGCAGTAAAACAAAGACAAGGAATATGATGGACTGAAAAGTGATGTTGGAAATAATTCTTGTGCAGGGTCTCTAGAACTGCTGCCAGGATCAGGACCAGGCACAGAATTCTGGCCAGTGCTGGTCCTCTCTCTTGTCCCTCCTTCCCACTTGTTCTTTGGGAGAAGAATATACCACTAAGTGGATGTTCCTTTTATTATCCCAGTTCACTCCTATACCTACAAACTGGGGCTCACCATAGTTCTAGATGATGTTTTGTTTTGGCTTGGGACGATCAGTGTTCATTGTTACTGGTTTTATGCTCTCCCCTGAATCTCAGGAGCTGGAAGCCAGAGAACTACATTTCCCAGACTCCTTTGCCTCCAGTGTTATCTCCAGTGTGATTGATTTCTAGTTTGCTAGTGAGATCCACTGGCATAAGCTGTGGAAGAGAGGTTGTGGCCATCATTCCCTCCCAGAAGGAGCAGCATGTGATGCCATGCAGACAGGTTTTGTAGTGGGCTCCTGAAATTTACATGCCTCAGGCCTGGGAAAGAGCTGGTTTCCAAGCTCTGGACAGCTTCCAAATTCTATGACTCTTGAAACCACAACTTAAAAGCTAGCGGCAGTGCTCCTGACTCTTGCTCTTTTAGCCTTAAATGGTTTTGTAAGTGCTTACTTCCCCCATGTTAAATACTTTTTTACTTCACAAATCTAGAGTGATTTTATTTTCTTTTCTGAATTCTGCCTGATAAAACCAGCCTGCCACTCACCATTGTGTGATTGCAGGCAAGTGAATTCTCTATTCTGAGTCTCAGCTTCTGCTCTGTAAAAAAGGGTTTGGAGGAAATAATTCTCAAAGATTCCTTCTAATTTTAACATCAGTAAAACTCCATGAAACTATAAGTTCTCTCTTACTAGTTTGTGAGCACGGGGGAGAAGGGAAGGGAAGCTTGCCTTTCAAGAATCTAAAAATGTCCTGCAGGTTGAGGGATATAATCTTCTGAGTAGCCACAGAATATCTCCAGTAGCTGAAAGGCATCCAGGCACCACTTACAGGCGTGGGTTTGATACAGACTACTCAGTTTGTGGTAGATTTCTCTCCTGGAAAGAATACTAGTTGCATTATCACTCCTTTATGAAAGTGGAGCTCATCTCACCCACAATCCCAAGAAAACCTCATGCATCTGTCTTACCTAAACAAAACTCATTTGCTCCTTTCCACCACCAAATCTCAACTTCCTCTCTTATCTTCCAGCCTAAATATGAAAGGCATTCATTTGAGTTAAGGCATTATTCCATCCGAGCTCTTCTTCAGAAAGTCAGATCTCCAGGGTATTTGTGGCAAATGTCATCAGCCGTTTCATCCTGTAAGAGTTAGGGTGGCCAATTCTGTCAGTACCGTACCCACAATTCTTCAGCTTTACCTCTTCAATGTGCCCAAGTTACTTCCAAATGTAGGTATCAGCATTGCTTTGCTTGAGTCTTTCTCTAAAACAGGGTAAAGCCAATCTTCCCATGTGCAAGGAAGTCTAGAAGTACTAGAGATTAATACCCCTCAATCAGTGACTGACAAGGTGGTATATAAATATCCCAGCTCTCTTGTCTCTGGGTGGAAAAACTTGGAGTAAGGTGGCATATTTCCCACAGAATTTTTCAGAATTTCTACATGGAACTAAGGTCCAGTTGCCTACTGGTAAATTACTTAGTAATACACCCTTTACTGGTTGTCTTCCCTTCCAGCGTCTCTTCCCAAATGAACCACATGAATCTGAATCCTTGCCTCAGGCTCTGCTTCTGAGGGAACTCAATTAAGACACTTAGTTTATCAGATTATTTTCTTCATGACAGTTTCATCAGGGAACTGTGATAGTGGGACTTCTTATAGGTAAAGAGGGCAAGTAAATTCTGGAGTTAGGGTTGGAGAGCAGCCTGGGTCAGGGGCTGTAGCAAGCAGCCTGGAAGCCCCAAGGGACTGAAGAAAAGCCAGTAAGAGCAGGAAGTAGGTTGAAGAACATGAAACACTTCTTCAGTGTCATCACATATAAAGCTCTGACATGTAACAAGGTCTCAGAAGTGTTTCTAGTCTTACTGGGTATCACATTTTCTTTAGTACAAGCCCTGGAGATCAGATTACTCATTTATTCCTTCATTCATTGATTCAGTCACATATTCACTTATTCAACAATCAAAATCATTTCTTAAATGCTTTTGTTGTGCTAGGAGCGGTGTTTAGTGCTAGGATGAAAAGATAAGTAGGACACAGCCCTTGCCTTTGAGGTGTTCCCAGTCAAAAGGCCATGAATGGAAGTCCCTACTAGAACCAAGGATACCTTCCCATTCAGGCTTGCCTCGCTGGAGCCTTTGTAAAGAGGCCTTTGCTTGGCTCTGGAAGGGGTGGGCTGCACACTGCATTTTGGTTATTCAAAGCAAATAAGCAATAATGTAATGGCAGGAAGCCTCATAAAATGGTTATTTCTATTCCCGGACTGCTCCAGGGTTCCATCTAATTTATAAACATTGTTTTATGAAAAATTGAGATCATTCTTGGAAGTGCCCAGAGAGAGTGACCTTTGCTTGTTTTGGTGCAGTGTTTGTGTGTGAATGTGTACACAGCTATTGTTGCTAAGGAGGCAATAGCCAGCCTGGGTTAAAGGCTGTCTTTCCATTCTGCACATTTCCTTAGTCAGGGCGGGTGTGACTGACATCCCCTCCACACCCAGTTCTCCCCAGAAAGAAATGGTGTGAGCAGCCTGAGTGCCCGGAGAGGCTGGCCTCCTTGTGGCACAATAAGGGCAAATTCCAATGATGCCTCTCGATGCTTTCAGACCCAGAAATCTTTGGGCACATGAAACAGAGCTTCTATCAGCTCTGAGTTCTGGAATTTAATGCAAACCCCTACAGCTTGGTAGAAGCTTAGGATGGTGGGAGAGTATGCCTTATGTGGGGGGAACAGAGAACCAGATTCAAGTGAAGTTTAGGAATGATTAGTCCCAGGAACAATTCAGCATAAGAATGAAGAGCACTTAGGAAGAGTCACCTTCCAGCTCTGCCACTTAACTTGCTGTGTGGCCCTGGGCACATCACTTAACCTCTCTGAACCTCAGTTTCTCAAATGTCCCTAAAAATACCTGTCTTCTATTTTATGAACTAATTCAACAAATATTTATAAAGTGTGTAAAATACATAGTAGATAGCCAGATGTTTGGTAGGGCTCTTTCCTTTGTGTGGAATGTTCTTTCCTCAGATATCTGCCTAGATCACAGCCTCCCTTCAGTTAAGTTTAGATTCAAATGTCACTTCACTTAAGAAGTCTCCCCTGAACCCCAGGTTAATGAGCAGTACTGTTCCTCTGTATTCTCTACCCCTCTTCCCTGTTTTCCTTCTCTTCAAAACACTTATCATTACCTGAAATTATGTCATATATATCTTTTTACGTAAATAGTTTGTTTTTATTTCTGTCTTCTCTAATGAAAATAAATGTACCACGAGGGCAAAGATGCTCTTTCATGCTCGTATCCTAGTGCCCGCAATGATGCCAAACACATAATAGTTGCTCAATATAAGTTAAATCAATAGCAATTATATATTACTATTACTCCCTGTATGTAACCCAAAGTGTATATTCTGGGCTAACTTAGTAATAGGGAGCCCAAATTAAACCTAAATGTTCATAAAAATGCTCCCATTGGAATTTGCCAGACTTGGTTAGGCTTGTAATCGGAAGAGTGCATATTTTCCCTTATCCGCAAATGTCACTGTCTTCCCATGGGTATCATTCTATCTCCTTCCCACCAGTCTGCCACCACAGTTTGTTTTAGCCATGGGGCTGTTTTGGAAATGAATCTTTTGACCCTGGGTTTATTTTTTTTCTTTTTATGGACCACTGACACTACAGAGGAAAAGCATCCTGCTGCCACTCCTCTGAAAGCCCTTGGAGGAGGTTGCAGTGGGCTGCACAGCTCCCTAGGGGCTTTGCTGGAGCCATCACATCCATGAGGTAATGGATGTGACCCTCTCACATAGCCAGAGCACATAAGAGCTAATTTGGAGAGCAAATTTCGAGAAAGGGTTGAAGTAATTGGCCCCAAGTGTCCCTGGGTGGGGCCATGTGGAGAAGACAGCATTTTCACTGGGCTGGCATGGCCTAACTCGGAATTAAACAATAATTGACTGGCAGGAAGACAGAGACACAGCACTAGTGAAATACCAATGTAGATGATAGCCCACCACTCTCAAAATTTACTGATGCTCCTATAGGGGTAATGCTGAACTAGATAGAGGTTAAAATAAGACAGTGGAAAAGTGGCTTATCCAAGATCACACAGCTTATTAGTGGCAGATCTAGAATTAAATTTTTGTTCGCTCTATTCTGGCTAGACTATAAGCAAATTTAAGACAAGGACTGTGTCTGACTTACTCATCATGGATTCCTCAGCACCTAGGACAGTGCTTGGCACTTAACGTATTTGGAACATTCCATATATCCGTACATCCACCATTTTGAACTAATGTATTTAGAAAAAAAGAGTCAAAAACGCAGAGACCATAAGGTTGAGTGACTGCAGTGGTTATCCCTGAACATTTATTATAAAGTCAGCATTTCTATCTCTTTCCTCTGTTCCACTCTATCACAGTTGTCTCCCAGCATCTTGAGCAGGAGGTCCAAGGTTCTTCTTCCAAGAGAACTTTGCTGAAATCTAAGCATTATTGTTTCTTCATTCTAGGGTCATTAAAAAAAAGGAAATCATTTTTAGACTTATGTCCATATTACCAACAGGTCAACTGAATACAGCTCGTCAACTCACTAGTAACAAATTTGCTCAAAGGTCTGACCACAACTGACTAGCTAGACAACTAAATGGAAAGGGGTAAAATGATAGGCAGCATTGTGTGGGGCAAAATGCAGATTCATGGGTTTGAGACCCAGAGGTTCTAATTAGGTAAAGATGAAGTATAGCCTATGAATATCCATTTTCACAAGCATCATGATGAATCTGATGCAGCTGACATTGGGTGCAAAAGCCCTCATGCAGAAGTCCAGAGATAAAAGTTCTAGTTGGGGATATGCCTTACCCAATTCATTTAACCTCCCTGGACATGACTTTCTCATCTGGGCAATGAACACATCATTCAGGGCTTGCAAAATGACAACTTGATGACTCAATATGGCATCCAGAAAAGTTTGGTATTGGCATTTTTTTCAGGGCTCTGGACACCTTTATTCTTGTAGGCCCATCAAATTTGTCAAGTATGTTAAAATCAATCATATTCCACATTCCAAATGAAATGTAATTTAGCTACAAAATACTTGAATTGCAGTTTGTTCGTTAGTTGGTATGCAACATTTTACAGGCATCCAATTAATATATTAATTTTGATTTTGATATTTTCTTTTTATGTTTTGAAGCATATATATATATACATACATACATATATATGTGTATGGTTATAGGCTCCAAAATACTTAGGATCTAGATACTGTGTCTTCAGTAATATCTAATGGATGAAACTCCTCTAATTTTGTTTGGCCAACAGAGTATTTTAACAAGAAATAAAACTGGCCAGGAGCTAGCCTGATAAGAATACAAGCTGCTTAGCCTCTAGGGTCTTACACACCATTCATTTCACACTTTTGTGTTATCTACCTGGCCTTGGAATTGTTATTCATGATCTTCCATGAGAAAAATGATAAGATGCCTTCCAGCCCCAATTCATATTATTTCATGAATTGTAACTTCCCTGTCTACAAAGCATAGCTCTAGGACATAAATTGACTAATAGATCTGAGATATACAGTTGGCTCTATTTGATCATTTAAGATTATCCATTTGTGATAGAGAGTAAATGCTTGGCTAGATCCAAGCCTTAACTTCTCTACTCACTTGCTTAAAATTGCCAAGGGTATTGACATATAGAGCAATGAATTCTCCTTGCCTACATGGCAGAGCCAACAACAAAGTTATATAAATAATATGTTCACGATGATTTTAGAAACTCTCTTCATGAATTGTGAAGCCAATATCTATAAATAAATGAATGAAGAAAGAGCAATAGAGAAAAGGAGGAAAGAAGGAAGAAAGGAAGGAAGGAAGGAAGGAAGGAAGGAAGGAAGGAAGGAAGGAAGGAAGGAAGGAAGGAAGGAAAGAAGAGAAAAAAAAGAAAAGAGAGAAAATGGGGTATGTTCATTAAGTTGAAATCTCCTGGGGTGTATAATTCAGTCTTGGAAAGGGATCATCACTTGGAAAGCAGGGAAAAAGAGAAAACACATTTTGTAAATATGTGATTTAGATTAGTTTTCTCTTACATGGATACGAGAATTTAGAATACATGTCTAAGGAGCTCTGCGCACCTTAGTCCTGGATTATCTGGGTAATGCTCTCATGAAGTTGTTTTCTTACTGATGAAGTTTTCTGATCCCAGCAAGCCTCACCCAGCTAGAATTTAAGTTCCATGAAGGCAGGAAACATGTCTGTCTTGTTTAGTACTACATCTCCAGGATCTTGCCAAGAGTAAGTTTGCAATAAATGTTTGTCAAATGAAAAAACTCAAGTTGCTTTTACAATATTTATACTGCTACCAAGTGGCAATAAAGAAAATAAATAGTTTTTAAACCACCTGAAAATCTGAAAATAACATTACCAAAAGAGACAGGTATATAATTCTGACCAAATCAAGTTGACATTTATTCTATGTATCTGGGGTCCAGACAGAAAATAGGTTATTTAGGTAAATTTTTGGTTTGTCATTATGTTACTTATATGTGACTATCATTGTTCATGCTTTGGGCATGGGCTACCTCACACTATGCCAATTCCAATTCAATAGCAACTTGTTACAGATATATAACTTTTCCATCATCATAGGACTTTCTCTTGGATAGTATTGTGATAGGGAATGTCTCTTGTTTTTATCAAATAATCTGCTGGTTCATATTTTGTTGGAACATTTTAATTTCTGTGTTTTTATTTCTGTGTCAAATACCAATATGGAAGAATGTTTGGTGCCTTGGGTTATCTATGGATTGATGAAATGCTGTTTGATGAAGTGAACTTTGTGGTATATTAATATATTTTGTAACTGTTAGAAGCAAAAGATGAGTTTTTAAAAATTCAAAACCAGGGGTGCCTGGGTGGCTCAGTCATTTGAGCATCCGACTCTTGATTTCAGCTCAGGTCATGATCTCGGGGTCATGAGATTGAAACCCGCCTCGGGCTCTGCATTCAGTGGGAAGTCTGCTTGAGATTCTCTCCCTCTCCCTTTGCCCCTCCCCCTGCTCTCTCTCTCTAAAATAAATAAATAAATGTTTTAAAAAATTCAAAATCAATTACTAAACAACCATAAAGCTAATGTTAACACAAAGCTTCAATATAGATTGTCATAAATAAAATATCCCAAATAATAAAGTTTTTTGGGGTTCGACAATTTATATCAAGTGTATTTGATGTTTTTGTTGTAGTTATTAGACAGAACCAAGAAAAAGATCATCTGTTTATGAAAGTAGATTATCTGTTTATTCAATCACTGTATTAAAACACAAGCAAAAGAACAATTGATAATTTAGAACACACTATGAAAAGCATTTGAAATTGTGATGTCAAAGTGGGAATAGATTTCATCACTCATTTTTAGTCTTATCTTCAAATTTATTTTTACCTTTAACTTAGTCTCAATTCTACCATTTTCTTTTTTCACAACACTGGTAGGTTTTTTTATCCTTTAGAGAAGCATTTCCGAAGACTGATATACCTACCACTTTAGATGGATCACGGACAATTACTTATTTTTAAATTTATATATTAGAAAAAATATAATTATTTTTTAAAACCATGAGTTGTCAGATATTAAGCTCTTTAAAAAATAAATTTATACCAAGGCATAAGACAGTTTATTGAAAATACTAGATGTATTTTCAATACATCAATACAAGATGTAACAGTAGTGGTATCCTGATAGGAAAAAAAAAATCATGAAGTTAGTATGTAAATGACTAAATCTTGGAAAATTCTGCTTAAAATAACCACCAGGCTTATCTGACATCCAACCTCCCGGTAGATTATCCCTTAACTCTTTTAACTTTATTCCGAAAAGGCCTTGTGCTGGTCAGAGGTATCACTCTTATTCCAGCTATAATTCTCCAACATTATTTAGAATCTCAGTCTTGTTTTTGGACTTCCATGAAAAAGTGAGCATTTCCCCTATTTTCCCAGAACATTTCACACTATAATTGGCTTCCCTGCTAAAGCCTGTAGCTTACAAATCATACCTCTCTACCCCATACCTTCTTCTCTTCCTGAGAAGAGCCAATTCTGACTGGTATTTGATATTAAATACAGTCAATAGTCTGGATTCACTGGCACTAGCTTTGAGAGCAGAGATTAGCATAGCAGGATCCTTCCCATCAAAACACAATTAAACTGAATGTTAACCATTCAATTACATAATGGGCCCATGTATTTATATTTCCAGTTAAATTTTAAAGAGGGATAACATTACTAATCACATGATGGAAGCATTTCTCATAGTGTGTTCTATTAAACATTAGTCCTCTACGTTGATCAGAGGGAAGAAAAGAGTTTCAAAGCCAAATAAATTCAAGAAACACTGACTGTTAAATTCCCCCTCTTGGAGTCTCACTTTGTGAAACATTATAGTGTAGTGGTCAAATATGCAAGTTCTGTAACTAGACAGCTTGGGTTTAAAACTCAGCTAAACTATGGAAAGAGCCAAGATGTCCATCAATAGATGAATGGATAAAGAAGATGTGGTATATATATACAATGGAATATTATGCAGCCATCAAAAAAGAAAAAAAAAACACGAAATCTTGCCATTTGCAATGACGTGGATGGAACTAGAGGGTATTATGCTAAGCGAAATAAGTCAATCAGAGAAAGACAATTATCATATGATCTCACTGATATGAGGAATTCTTAATCTCAGGAAACAAACTGAGGGTTGCTGGAGTGGTGGGGGGTGGGAGGGATGGGGTGGCTTGGTGATAGACATTGGGGCGGGTATGTGCTATGGTGAGTGCTGTGAATTGTGTAAAACTGATGAATCACAGACCTGTACCTCTGAAACAAATAATACATTATATGTTAAAAAAAAAGAAGAAGATAGTAGGAAGGGAAAATTGAAGGGGGGTAAATCAGAGGGGGAGACGAACCATGAGACTATGGACTCTGAGAAACAAACTGAGGGTTCTAGAGGGGAGGGAGTGGGGATGGGTTAGCCTGGTGATGAATATTAAAGAGGGCACATACTGAATGGAGCACTGGGTGTTATACGCAAACAATGAATCATGGAACACTACATCAAAAACCAATGATGTAATGTATGGTAATTAACATAACATAATAAAATTAAAAATTAAAAAAAAACTCAGCTAACATTCAAGATCTCTGTACTTCTGTTTTCTTCATTTGTAAAATGAAGAGTGGTATTAATGCCCCCTCATAGGGTTACTATGAGGATTAAATAGGCCAATTATAGGGGAAACAGCACAGTGCCAGGCACAGTGTGAGCATGCCCCGGTATTGATTTTGTACCACAAAAGCATATTAAAGGTTCTGAGAAGTCCTACAGGGAGAACAAGTTTTAACTTGTTACCAGAATTACCCAGAACTTATTTGACTATGGAACTATTTATTCAAGTATAATTCTTCAGAATTAATATTTGTGGGATCAATCACTTGGGAAACACTACTCCAAAAGCTTCTGTTTGAAAGCTAGGAATTCGGAAAGCCTATTGTTTCCTTCAAGGTGCTTTTCTACTTAAGGATATGCTGCCCCCAGGTGGACCAAAGGGTCTTGGCCAGAAACCTAGAATCTGAAGAACCAAGCTCTCCACAGGTGCAGGTAAGAAAAGCGAAACAAACAAACAAATGATTTTTCTGTTAAGATGTGTTTTAAAATAGTTTGAAGAAGAGCTTTTTATTAAAATACTAAATATAAAACTAGATATTACTGGGCAGAAGGAACATCAAGAGCTAAGGCTTTAAGTTGCCCTCTATGAAAAGACACTGTCTTGGCATTTTTATATTCCTCGACTAGAATACAACCCAGGCCAGCACAACATAGGTTGTTGACATATATTTGCAGGATAAATGAGTGGTTGATTGATTTCTCTACAAAGAGGGACAGAAAATTAAGAGTGAATGTTACCTTTCCAATCAACTCTTTAGGGAAATGCAGGTGGACATAAAATTCCAGATAATATGCTTTGGAATTTTTTTCTCTGGGATGATTCAGTACTCACTAAAGAATGAAAGTAAGCTAATAACATTTTAACAAAGATGTCAACAAGATTTAAAATTCAAAGGTGCTTAATGGTTAAACAGCAAATTTAATTAACCAAAATAGCCAAATCCATAAAAGTTACAACCCTATACTTACGTTTTTCTTTGAAACTGCAACGTAAGAAAGTGGAAGGTGGGACCAATGGTTCTCAACAGAATCATGTCAAAGATGTTCCTACTTGCCAAGGATTTAAAATCATTCTTACTCTTGTCCTTATTCTCCTTCTCTTTTCCCACTCCTTCTTCTTCCCTTTCTCCTTCTCTTTATTCTTATATAGGAGCTCTTGTTGAATACAGTTGGGAATTATAGATACAAATGCAGTGATCTATTAGTAATGCTGGGAAAGGCTGGGGTGACAGAAAACTTGGGCTTTGTTTAGTTAGGGACCTTAGGGTTGCAAGCAACTGTAAGTGACTTTGATTGGGTTAAGCAGAAGTAAGGGCCTTATCAGAAACATCTTACGGGGCTGAGTAGCCAATGTATAGAAGGAATAGAAGCAGCAATGTCAAGATTCTTCAGCAGCAGAAATTCATGGACATTCTGTCATGAACCATGAAAAGTTTCTAATGACAGTTTCTGTGGCTCTGTTTCCAATCTAGAGAGAGAGGAGCTGATTGGCCAAACTGAGGTCAGATGTGTGCTGAATATTTTCTGTTTGCTCCTCCAGGTCCATTCTCCACACTATATACCCTGTCCTGTGCCCAAGGGAGGTCAACGTGTGTGGGCTGAAATACTTTCTATGCCTTTTAGATGTCCTTACACCTTGCCCTCTTCTTGTATCTAGTCCCAATATTAAATTATCCCAATTTACTCAATTTGAGTGTTTCTTCTGTTTCCTCTGGGACCTGAGAGATACCAAAGATCTACCACAAAATCCATCAGGTAATTATTTAACCTCTCTGGGCTACAGTCTTCTCAGCTGAAAGGTCAGATCAATAGCTCACAAGGTAATGGTGAAGCTTAGATGGATTAATACATATAAAGCTTGGCCCATTAAAAAAAAAACCCCTCAATAAAATTAGACTCTTATCATCATCATTTTGTCTTTGAAAAAAAAAAGAAAGAAATGACAAAGCTAAGAGTAAAATTATATATATATATATATATAATATATATATATACATATACATATGTAAATGTGATTTAAAATGTTATCTCGGTAAGAGTTTTCACATAAGCATTTTCCAAAATCAGGAAAAATTTATGTGTGGCCAAGTGACCCCATTCTGGGGAGAGGAAAATGGGATCACAATGGCTCTGGTGCCCTTCCCAGTGGAAGGTAAGTAGCACATTCTTAGCGTTATGGATTGACTCATATTAACATCTTAGAGATGGGCTATAAATAGCTCTTCCACCTCCAATCACCCACCACTGATGAACACAATGAGAATAGGTCCTCAGAAGAACAACAAAGGCAGATTCTGCTCCTTCTTCCCCTTGGAAGAACACTACCTGCTGACCCATTCTGCAGGGAAAAAAAAAATATTCCCATGAGGAAAATCATTCTTTTTCCAAGGAAAGCTCTGGACCCAGAAACTCTATCTGAGGGGCTTACTTATTCTTTGTAGCCCAAAGCCAGTTCCACAATGTCTTCTGCTAACTTCAGTACTCCAGATCTATGTCACCCTAAAAAGGAAGAGACTAGCTGAGAAGGATCCATCCTAGGAATATGGCCCCATTTGTTCATTAAGTTTTTTTTTTTCTTTCCCGAAGAGAAGTTACAGGAGTGTCATAAAAGACAGGCAGCATGGCCCAGTTGACAAAGTTTGAGGTCTAAAGCCAGAGAGACCTGGGTTTAAATCCTATTTTGTTCAGTTATTGGCTGGATGATCTTGGGAAAGATTATCATCCTTTCTGAGCCAAAGGATCCTCCAGTAAAGTGAGGGATACTTCCTATTTTTGTGGGATTAAGTGAGAGAAGATATAAAGTGCCTAACATGGTGCCTGGCATACTCAATAAATAGTGGCTTTTGTTGGCAGGCGTAGTAGTGGTTTTTACTTGTTCTTTGTTAATGCCCTTGCTTGTCATGCAGAGTAACTCCAAAACATCTTGTAGACCCATAGGCCTTCAGTTAAAAGGGGACAAAAGATCCAGCAGCTACTTCAACATCCTCTCCTCCAGTCCCCACCCCCATGCCATAGAAAACTCTACAGAGCCAACTGAGCAGAATGTAAGGATCCTTCTGAGACTTCCAGCTGGCTTAAATCTGGACACATAATAAATAGTTTGCATTTATTAAAAGTTCACTTTATGTCAGACACTGCACTAAAACATCTATAAACATTTTCCAAAATTAACCCTCAGAATAATCTGTTGTAACTTCTACTGTTGCCCCCATTTTAGAGATTGTGAAACTAAGGTTCAAAAGGGTTATGTGACTTTCCCGAAGTCACACAGGCTCAGAATTTGACCCAGGGAGCCTGATCACAGAGCCCCCTTCCTAACCCATCTATTGTACTGCCTCAATATCTGGCTGAAAGGCGCAGCAAAACAGAGCCATAGGTTCCATATGCTGGGATGGCTATTTGAACTAAACTGGTGAGTTCATGCCCCAACTGCTTGATCTGGGGCATGCTACATCTATAAGTAGGTATCTTATAGACCAGAAATTCTCAACCATGGTGGAATATTAGAATCGCTTAGGGAGGTTTTCAAAAAGTACCAATATCTGGACCTCACTGAAAGTTTCTTATTTAATTACTCTGGGGTGGAGTCTGGGCGTGGAAATTTTTTAAAAATTCCCCAAGTAGTTCTAATGTGCAGCCAATGTTAAGAACCACTGGTGTAGACTCTCCTCGCCCTTGATGGGCACTCAATGGTGCCACTTAGTCATAGAGCTTCTTGGAGTCCCTTAGAGTTTGGGTTTGTTTATCTTGACATTTAGTTCAGAACTAATTAGCTGATCCTCATATGCTAGGCAATAATAAATTGTGTAAATTCTGACTTGGGACACCACTTTGCATAGAAATATGAGACTTCCCAAGGAGAACATTTTTCTCTATTACTAAGAGTAGTCAAGTTTCCTTTGGAAAATGGCAACATCCAAATCTTTCCCTACTAATCATGTATTACCAAAAAAATCGCCTTAAAATATTGCAAGAGAGCCAACACCATTCAGTAAATTACACCATGTAACTGGCTTAGGCCTCATCAGGCTTGCCCTCTTTGGCTTTGTTAAGGGAACAGCCACTTCCCTTTGCAATCCCCCTTCTGGGAATGGATTTCTTCATTTTTCCCTGAAAGGTCAGGACATCCCCCCTTTCCCTGAATCCCTCATCAAGTAGTGGAAGCTCAGGCTTTTGCTATCTTCTTGCACAGCTCCCTTGAGGATGAATTTTACTTCCAAATAAGAGATGTCTGCAATTTTAGATAGTTTACATTTGAAAAAGAGAGAACAATTTTATTTTGAATGAGGATACTTATAGTGAATCCTGTTAAGATATCTATCCAGCTTTTCCCTTCCCCTTTCCTACCAAGACATGATTTTTTTAAGATAGCACTCCCTTCTTCTGTGCACCCAGGTATGCTCAATATTCACTTGTGCTCCTATCCCACTTGCTCCTCCAAATGCATCTTTGTCTTTCTCCACTCTGACCTAGGGCATGGGTGCTTGACCTGGTGATGGGTGTGCATTCTGGCATCAATGGCTCCCTTGCACTGTGGCTTTCAGCAAGTGGTACAACAATAACATTGGGGCATTTATTCTGCTGGTATCTTCCATTGTTAAGTAGTTGCAGATTGACAGCATTTCTCTAGGAATGCAGAAAGATCCTCTTGGGCAACCCTCTCCATTCAATTCTTTGCATGAATGTTCTAGTAACAGCTCCCTACTCCTTGGTCTGAGGAGTAGTAATGGCTCCCGGTTGTTGCTAGCTCTTGGGTACCCTACCATTATTGAGTTCCTAACTTTGCCTAAAACTTTGAAAATAATCACTTTATTAAATTCTCCTATTTAAGAAAGGGGAACCCTCTTACACCGTTGGTGGGAGTGCATGCCGGTACAGCTACTCTGAAAAACAGTACGGAGGTTGCTCAAGAAGCTAAAAATAGAGCTACCCTAGGACCCAGCAATTGCATTACTAGGTATTTACCCCAAAGATACAAATGTAGTGATCCAAAGGGGCACCTGCACCCCAATGTTTATAGCAGAAATATCCACAATAGTCAAACTATGGAAAGAGCCCAGATGTCCATCAACAGATGAATGGATAAAGAAGATGTGGTATATATATATACAATGGAATATTACTCAGCCATCAGAAATGATGAAATCTTACCATTTACATCGACATGGATGGAACTGGAGGGTATTATGTCAAGCGAAATAAGTCAATAAGAAAAATACAATTATCATATGGTTTCACTCATATGAGGAATATAAGAAACAGTGCAGAAGATCACAGGGGAAAGGAGGGAAAACAGAATGGGAAGAAATCAGAGAGGGAGACAAACCAGGAGAGACTCTTAACTATGGAAAAGAGACTGAAGGTTGCTGGAGGAGAAGGGGGTGGGGGGGATGGGGTAAGTAGGTGATGGGCATTAAGGAGGGCACTTGATGTAATGAGCACTGAGTGTTATATGCAACTGATGAATTACTGAACTCTACATCTGAAACTAATGATGTTCTATGTGTTGGATAATTGAATTTAAATAAAAATAAATAAATTCTCCTACCTAACTAGTTTTAATATATCATCTGCTTCCTGCTGGGATCCAAATACATCATGTGACTCACATCCCCAGTTCCAAGGCCTGGCTCCTGATTAGTCTAGTCTAGTCCAGTCTAGTCGCAGTATCCCATTTGCCGGCAGTGATCATCTCAGACCCCAGCGTTAAGGCAATCAGTGCATGATATTCCCTTAAGAAATGTTTTAGATCCAGAGATGGGCACTTGACTTAAGTTGACCAATTATATGGAAAATACCTTAGTCCGTTCAGGCTACAATAACAAAATAGCACAGACTAGGCCGTTTATAAATAACATAATTTATTTTTCACAGTTCTGGAGGCTGAGAAGTTTAGGATCAAATCACCAGCTTGGTTGAGGTCTGGTGAAGTCCCTCTTCCTGGTTCATAGCTGGCATTTTCTCACTGTCTTCACATGGTGGGTGGGGAGAAGGATCTCTGTGAGGTCTCTTTTAAGAGGGCACTGATCCCATTCTTGTGGGCTCCACCCTTATGACCCAAGAAACTCCCAAGAAGTCCCAGGTCCTAATGCTATCATCTTTGGGGTGAGGGTTTCAACACATAAATTTTGGGGGGATACAAACATTCAGACCACAGCAGAAGGGAAGCACTTAGCTGTAGCTTCTGCCAGTAGCCATCCTGTGATGATGAGGAAAGTCACTATGAAGACAAAGCACACGCATAGGGCAGAGCCCAGAGAAATGGCACTGGAGTCCCAGTTATCACATGTATGGACTTACTGTTATGGGAAATAGAAAATTTCCTTAAAAGTTAAGCCAGTTTTAGTTGGGTTTTTTATTTTTGTCTTTCTGCAATTTGCTGGTGAAAGCACCATAACCAATATAGTTTTATCAGCATTTCTTTTATTTGTATAGCAGCCATAGTTTTTAAAGCATCTGTCATGTATTGTTCCATTTGATTTTTTTCAATAGCCATGTGAATGATTATAACAGTGATAGCTAAGGTAATAAGTAATAATAATAGCTATGTGCCACATACAATTCAAAGCACTTTATCTATAAATATTCATTTGGTTAAGCATCACAACAACTCTGTTCAGTAGGCACTATTATTATACCTATTACAGTTATTATTAGATGACAGAGGGCAGAGAGAAATAAAAAATATACATCAGGTACCCAGCTGTTAAATGGCGAGGTTGGACTTTGAACTCATGCAATCAAATTCCAGAGTCTGTGTTCTTTATCGCTATATTCTACCACATTGTGGATTGGAAAGGGTAGGTATTCTTTTTTTTTTTTCCTTAATTTTTTTATTGTTATGTTAATCCCCATACATTACATCATTAGTTTTAGATATAGTATTCCATGATTCATTGTTTGTGCATAACACCCAGTGCTCCATGCAGAACGTGCCCTCCTCAATATCCATCACCAGGCTAACCCATCCTCCCACCCCCCTCCCCTCTAGAACCCTCAGTTTGTTTTTCAGAGTCCATCGTCTCTCATGGTTCATGAAAGGGTAGGTATTCTTATGCTCATTTTTCGAGTGGAGCAACCACTGTTTGGAGAGCCAAAGAGATAGAAGACTCTGGACTCACATTAGATCTATTATCTATTTCTCCATTAGTTCTATTTCCACTATGACACATTTCCCACCCAGTCGGCTTCCCGTCCCTAGGGCCTTTCTAACAGTTTATGGAGCAATCAATGCAAGTGAGAATTCTTTACCCCTCCAAATTGTCCTTGAAGTGGAACTGGGACAATGTGTGAGGAGAGACTCCCTCTAGAGGCCACTAAAGATGGTTGCGGCCTACAGATGACACACACGGTATTCAAACATATTTCATACACTCCCTAAAACAATTTTATTAAAAAAATTAAAATTTTATAAAAAATTGTATACACCTTATATATTTTATTATCATCTGAAAATGTTTATCGTATGTTGCAAAGAATATAATTCCTGGTGCATTAAAATATTGACACTTAAAACTGTAGATCATTCTGTAGGTATCCAATGAAATCTGAATTCCATTGCAATTTGATATTCACCATAATCCATTCAAAATACATGAATAAGCACTTTGATAATCATTACAAATTTTATAATTTTATTTCTTACTATTTTCTTAAATCCTATTTCCATTCGAAACTGAATTTTATCCCAATGCAATATATTTTATTTCTAAAAGCAATTTATTGTTCTTTGCAACAAAAATACAAATATAAATTAAAAGTAAGTTTAAAAAAAATTCCTGTTACCATAAGGTCCTAAAGGTTAAAATATTTCTTTTGGACTTGGTAAAATTTACAAATATTATTAGTATACAATTTATGAATAATTATTTTTTTAAAGATTTTATTTATTTATTTGACAGAGAGAGACACAGCCAGAGAGGGAACACAAGCAGGGGGAGTGGGAAAAGGAGAAGCAGGCCTCCTGCCGAGCAGGGAGCCCGATGTGGGGCTCAATCCCAGGACCCTGGGATCATGACCTGAGCCAAAGGCAGACGCTTAATGACTGAGCCACCCAGGCGCCCCTTTATGAATAATTATTAGCCAAAAAAGTAAACTTCAATTGCAAATGTATTTATTAATTAGATATATATTTTTAAATCTCTATTAATTCATATAGGATTTATTTACAATGAGAATAAGATAGGAACTAATATTGATTCTACTTCTGTGGGTGATTTTTAATTTTTTATAGTTTTAGGTGCTGAGAAATCTTATTGACATAAATAGGCAAATGAGAATATAAGGTTTATTACAGTGATGTCACTTAATTCTTTGAATACCTTCAGATTATTTGCCAAGAGTATATAGTGATCTATCATCAGGAATTATTTTAATGAGCAATCCAGGTATTTGTTTTCTTCACAGCCCTTGTCACACAAAATAATTTTCTTTATTTCTTTATTTTGCATTGCCCTTCCTGCCCCCCTACCCATATACCAGGATGCAGGCTTCACCAAAATAGGAACTTTACTTCTATTCTTTGGAATAGTGTCTGGCACATAATAGGCAATTAACAAATATTTGTTGAACAAATGGCTGAGGCCACTGTTACTCCTCCTAAGGGAAAGTAATCTTAGTGATTTTGTTAGGACAAGGGGAATGAAAGAAGATTGGATGTGTAAGTAACTGAATTCTCCATGAGCTCAACTGCTGAGCTTCCTTCTTCCCCATGAATAGAAGTACACTGTTGTTTCAGTAGAACAGAGATTCTTCTTCCATCCTGAAATATGTAGCAGGAGCATCTCCCCACTTCTCCTATATCGCTGGCCCCAGGGACCTTGGCAACCATCCCTCTGTCCTCTCCTCAGCAGGATCTCTAATAGATCATCCAGTAGGGTGAATGACCATCTATGGTGTCCTTGGGTAATTTTAGTGTGTCTGGTGTCTCCATCAAACTTCGTTCATTCCCTAGTTGTGTGCAATATAAGAGGAAGCTTCTAGAAATCTCCAGTGATACCTTAGTTTACAGTTCCATGCCATTTGAAGGTCTACAAATTACATTTCCATATTTAATTTTTATTCTTTCCTCAGCTTTGTGAAGAGAGCAGGGCAGGTATTATCACCCCTTAATTTAATGATGAGAAAACTGGGGCCCAGGGAGATAGAGAAACATGCCCCATATCATAGGCAGGTGGCTGAGTATAGGTTTGAATACCTACTCTAGAAGTAGTATAGATTTGAATTTAAATCCAGCCTGCTTTACAAATTTACTAGAGTTAACAGTAGGAAAGTAACTTGACTTCTCTGTACTTCATTTAACTCAGTAAAATGGAACCATTAAGGACATTTGATGTCAGGAAGAAATTAATATGTTTACAGCCTTACCACTCAATAGTAACATTGCCTTTCTTGCCATGAGGAGGTATTATTATTCCCATTTTAAAGATGAGAAAACTGAGGCATAGCATGGCAGAATAGTATCACCAACAATGTGTGCTTTGGAGTCAAGCTGCCTGAGCCCAAGTCCTGGGTCCATTACAAACTAGCTAAATGATTTTAGGCAAGTTACTTAATACATGCCTGGCACAAGGTAAAAGTCAATATATGTCAACTAATATTAGGCAACTTTTCCAAGGCCATAAACAAACAGTGGCAGTACTAGTTTCAAAACTAGTCAGTCTGATTCTAGAGACCATGCTCTGAACCATAACACTATGTTATTTAGAGCCAGAAAGTTAGGAGATAAGAACATAAATGTGAAAGAGAGAGAGAAAGAAAGAAAAGGTTCATTGGCTAAGGTTTAAGAGATACAAAGTACAGGAAAGAGAAAGGAGAAAATTTTGTAGAATATCAGGATATTTTTCTGTAAGGAAATAAATGGAATTTTCCCTTAGATCCCCTTTCCAAAGATTCCAATAAAGAATTAAATTGCTCAAAAATGGTTCTCTGCCACAAAAGTGATGTTTCTTTAGAAAGCAATATTGTGATAAGATAGGCCACAAGACAGCACAGCTTTGTCAGGATTAAAATTTCTGAAAGAGTTCCAGCCATTCACTCTGGATAAGATCTCCATTTTGGGGGGCTTGGAGATATGGAGCAGAAATTTCTAAGGCATGTGCCACAGTGCATGTCCCCAGCAGCAATGTGACCTGCATACTGTGGATACTCATTCTATCCTGAGAATCAGTCAACTGGACAATCTAGATATCAACCCACTGAGAGTGTTTAGGCAGAAATCATGCTCCCTTCTCTGTCTCTATGTAGTTCCCTCTCAGTGCCATACTAATTGAACCCATTTTCCCTCTGGCAAACTGAGCCCAGGAAGTCCCACCTCTTCTTCCAAGATGGATAGGTCCCTGTCCACATTCTTGGCTTAGAGAAGAGAAATGGTCCCCTATTTTAAGCTAGTGTTAGGTGTTACCTCTGGCCACCTTCCAGGTGACTATGAATAGGCTTTGCACTGATCTATAACCTTAAAGTCTTCCAACAACCAGTACCCCCTTTGCCTCTGCTTTGCCTGTTCCAACAGCAACACCAATACCATCATATCTAACATGTAATGAGCAATTATTGTATTTGCTTGCTGAAACCAATTGTGGGTTCTGTAGAATGTTACCTCATCTTACCTCGGTTAGAGGATTATTGTCCTGTCAGATGTCTAGGATCTCTTTTTAGCTTTCAGAATTTATAATTTCAGTGCATACTATATGGTACCTTATGTTTCCTCTATCAAATATTGTTGTTATTACCAATAGGGAAAATAAGGGTCAACATTTCTTGGACTCTTACGATATGCTGTTGTATTAAGTACTTAATATACTTAGCATATTTAATCCCTAGAAAAAAACCTGTGAGGTATGTATGTGTATATGTATGTATGTATGTATTCTTATCCCCAATTTGCGAATAAGAAAACCAAAGTTTAGTGAGATTAAATGCCATTTCCAAAGGTTACATAGTTAGTGGTGGAGGAACCAGGATGAGAACCCAGCTTGTTTAAATCTGAACTGCCCACTCTACTATGTGGAATTGCTCTTTCCATGATACTCATGAATAGGAGGGTTCAATTTACCTTTGTCTATGTATTTGGGGTTAGAATTTTTTTGCATTTTGCAATGCATCATGTATACTAGCCTAAATCCACATTCAGATTTCTATTCTTTAAAAAAATAGAAGTTTATCTCTCAGATTCCTATGTGACAGTGACGATGGTATTTGCTTTCAGAGCAGTTGAAAAACCTACTTGGAATACTCTTTTGGAATTTTGGAGAGTATAAGTAGTAAGTCATAGAATGGAATTCAGATAAACAAGGACATTTCACTTTCAGGGAGATAATGGTCCAAACTGGGTCCATCCTTGGTTACCAGATGGTGGCAGTTGTCAAGATCTTGTATTTTCCTTGGAAACCAGGGAAAAGTAAGGAAGAGAAATGAAGATATCTGAATTAAGAGAGAACAAAAAACATTAAAATTAATAATTGCATAGTATATGGGCTTCTGAATGGCAATCTTGGAAGGAAATAATGCAGAAGCTTGTATGAGCAACAGATGCTGCCATCATCATCACAAAACACTATGTACCTCTGTCCTAGTTTGGGTTCTCCCAGAAGCAGACCCCGAGAAAAGGACTCTAGTGCAAATAGCTTAAGAACTGAAGTTAGAAAAGTAGGAAAGAAAAACAGAGAAGGAAAGGCAATAATTAAAGGAAGTGTTATCAAGCAGCTATTATTGTGGGCAACTGAACTTAATCCCAATCAGGAAACTCTGGGAGCCAGTGTCTTGATAGAAGACTGATGGGAGGTTATTAATTTCCAGACAGTTTTGGTCTTCCATAAGGGCAGACAAAGTGCCTTAGAATCAGATAAAATTTTCAGAAAGAGAAATGCAGCAACTGGCCACTGGAATTTACCCTTCTGTCCTGAAGTAGTAAGGGTAAAGAAATAGGTTGTGTCACTGATAGCATCTGAAGACAAATAGAAGCTAGCATGTATTGGGAGCCTGGGTGGCTCAGTCGTTAAGCGTCTGCCTTCGGCTCAGGTCATGATCTCAGGGTCTTGGGATCGAGTCCCACATCGGGCTCCCTGCTCTGCAAGAAGCCTGCTTCTCCCTCTCCCATTCCCCCTGCTTGTGTTCCTGCTCTCGCTATCTCTCTCTCTGTCAAATAAATAAATAAAATCTTAAAAAAAAAAAAAAGAAGCTAGCATGTATTGAGTACTCAGTACTTAGTACTACCATATAAACTGGGCATTATTATTGTTGACATTTTGTAGTTAACAAAAAGTAAAGGAGGGTAACATGATTGTTCATGTGCAAATATCCGGTAAATGGTAAAGCCAGGAGTTGAATCCAGGAGTTCTGAATCTTAAAACTCATCGCCTTATTCCGTGTAAGTAGGCAGACTATAGCTTCGTTCCTCAGTCTATTCCCAATTCTCCAGCTCTATCTCTTTTGCCCACGGTAAGTGGTAAGTTTTTTTGTTTTTGTTTTTGTTTTTGTTTATTTGTTTTGTTTAGTTTCGGAAAAGATCCAAGTTGCTCCTAACAGGTTTCCATTGTCCCTTGATTTACATTTTCTAGGCAGAGTTAGGGATAATAACTGCTGACACTTCACATTCTTCTAAGTTTTACAGGTTTATCTTAGTTAATGCTCTTACCTAATCTATGAAGTAGGTACTATTATATCCCCACATATGGGTAAGGGAGCAGAAGCAAAATGTGGTAAATAATGTGGTGAAACCATTGATTCAGTGAATAGGAAAACAGCGGTTCAGTCTGATTTCAATTCCCTTGCTTGATCACTATGTTCTTCTCTCCTTCATCAGAAAGTTCTAAAAGAAAAAAGTTTTGAGTAGACTGTGGTGCTTGGTAATTCCAGGAACTACCCTTAAAAGGAAACAATGTTAGTGAACATAGTAAATGCAGGAAAATAGTAGCACTTCATCTCTACTCAGTTTTGATTTACAAAGTCTTAATAGAAACATAGGATATTCCTCTATCTTCTGGATGAACCTGCACATCTATGAACTCTTGTTTTAAGGTATCAATAACCAGGCTGACAGTGGACTTAGAAATGTCATATTTATGTAAATTTCTAGCTGGGACAAAGCACCCTTGGCTTTGGGAACAGATCTGGATTCTAGATGGTGGATATTTGTTTCAAAGGACTAAAGGGAAAGATGGATCAGTAATTGACACCTTCACGTACTTGTTTATTTCTGATTTCAGAATATTTATTTCTTTGTTTATTTCTTTGTTACAGAAAATATTGAAATATGGGGCACCTGGGTGGCTCAGTTGGTTAAGCATCTGCCTTCGGCTCAGGTCGTGATCTCAGGGTCCTGGGATCAAGCCCCACGTCAGGATCCCCGCTCAGCGGGCAGCCTGCTTCTCCCTCTCCCTCTGCTCCTCTCTGTTGCTTGTGCTCTCTCTCACTTTCTCTCTACCTCACATAAATAAATAAAATCTTTTAAAAAAGAAAATATTGAAATAAAGAAAATAAAAACAGAAAAAAACAAAATTCAAATTATTTTTAATCATATCATTTCTCTTCTCTTTAAAACAGAATATAAGGTAAAGAATGAGAGTAGTCTCCAACCCCCATTCCAGCCCTAGTAGTAACCACTGTCAACATTCTGGTCCTCACCAGTCTTTTCTTTCTTCTGTGATTATAGAAATATACCTATAGGCCATGTACATACCTATATACCATTGACAGCTTTTTTAAAAAATAAAAATATGATCATGATTTTTTCACTTAACAATACCTCCTGGACTTCCTTGATAGTATTTACAGATTTACCTCATTTTGTTTTTTAATTCCTGCACAATATTTCATTATACAGATTATAATTTACCTAAACAATCTCTTACTGATAGATATTTGACTTGTTTCAAAATACTTGCTAATACAAAAATTGCTGCAAAGGTCATCTTAGTGTATCTTTTTACATTCTCCAGGTGGTGTCTTTTTAGATCATTCAGCATGAAAGATGTCAGATGGTTGGGGTTTTCCCCCTTTGAATTAACCAAGGTAAAGTCTAACTGAGTGGTTTTCTGATCCCAAACTCCCTTCCAGTAATACTTCTGCTTCTAATTCTAGTTTAGATGCCTACAACCAGTAACAATGATTTAAATTACGAATCCTTAAAGGCAATAGTGTGTCTGCATTCCCATCCCAATACTCAACCAAGAAGAAAACCTGGTAGTTACCTTCCCTCCTCCTTCCTGCATCTTCTCTCCCTCATCTCCTACCTCCACCTAGGTGTAGTCTTCCATCTTGACCATTGCCTCCAGGGCCAGCCCTGAATCTTTTTGGATTCACAGAGACCAAAGCCTTGGAAGCTGTTGCTCAGTTGAATTGAAATATGCTTTCCATGCCTACCCACCCCATCCCCCCCATGCCCCCACAAAAGGTCCATCTCCTTGAACAAAGGCTATATCTGTGAAATGTTTCTTCAGTCTTGGAGAAACAGGAAGGCTTTTTCTCCTTGCACTCTGCCTCTACATTTATGGTGGAAGCCAGCAGAGAAGACTAACTTGAAGCAGAATAATCTCACATTCTCTCTCCACTTTTCAGCAGAAGGCAAGAGCCCCCAGGCCTCAACCCCAGCCTAGCCCTGGTCACCCACCTTCCTCTCAACTCTTTCCACAGGAGATTGCTGGATCTGGAAAGGGGAGGTGGGGAGTGGGGAGACCACCCAGTGGTTGGTGAAGCAGGGACCCTGGAAAGGGGGAATATGAGTAAAGGCATTACATATCTTGCCAACCCCTCCCCCCCAAAGAGCCGGTTAGGAAGGACAAGAGTTGTGGTGTAGAGGGAAAAGCGGAGAGTGACTGAGCTTATCACCCTGGGAAATCTCAGCTCCACTGTGCAGAGTCTTCTGACACGTCTCTCTCACCTATCCCTCACTTGGAAGCGAAAATGGACCTAAAGAAAGAAGCGGTACCTCGACGACTTAGGTTGATTTCAACAAGCCAGCCTCCCTCGGGTAGAAAAAACAAGGTCACCTCCGCCCTGTCGACTCCCGGGGGGGCCCCCGCAGCCGCCTTCTCCCCGCAGTCATCTTCCTGGGTGCTGCCTTTCTGGAACTGAAGCTGAGCTCCCAGGGAGCTGGGGACCTCGGTCTTCATAGGGATCCCCATTGTTGATTCTCTGGCTTTGGCCCTTTGTGGGCGCCTAGCTCAAGGACGAACCCCAGGCTCCTAAAAGACACCCAGGGGTGGCTGGGAAGGGAGCAGAGCCAGCCGCACTCCTTGTCCTTTCGGGTGGAACTGGAGACTGCCCAGGAACCGCTGGGCGGGAGCTGTCCGTGGTCCTGGCCTACGTCAACACTTGGATATTTAAGGCCAAGAACAGCGCGCCCATCTTCCACTACAGCTGATGAAGGAGTCCCGACTGTGGAGCTGGAACTGATTTTAATGAACCTGCTCGCATGCAAGGTCTGAGAGTCACGTTTCCGCACCCTCCCGAGCGTTAAGTCATTGCCTGGGCGAATCTGAAAATTTCTTTTCACGTTCCCCTTCTGTGCCAGCTCCCCTTTCTGGATTTAAAAGAGGTTAACTCTTTTGACGTTTCCCATCCTCTCACACTGCCCCCTCCTGGAATCTATTCTTCCTCCAGCTCCCTCCCCTGCCCCACCTCTGGATGTAGGCGGACAAGCGAGAGGTGAAGGTTGCATAGCCACGTGCTTATGTCATCTCTACTCCTGATCCCCAAGCCATCAAGCTGATCCTGATAATTTCAGGGCAGGCTGAAGCTGGGATTGGCTTAAAACCCATTACCATATGTGGAGGGGATGAAGCTTTAATGCCAAATAGAAACTGAATCTTCGAAACAATGAGGTTTAATCCTCTTTAAATGAACCCTAAGTCAAGCAGAGAAAGTCAATTATCATATGGTTTCACGTACTTGTGAAACATAAGGAATATCATGGAGGACATTAGGAGAAGGAAGGGAAAAATGAAGGGGGGGAATCGGAAAGGGAGACGAACAGTGAGAGACTATGGACTCTGAGAAACAAACTGACGGTTTTAGAGGGGAGGGGGGTGGGGGGATGGGTTAGCCGGGTGATGGGTATTAAGGAGGGCACCTACTGCATGGAGCACTGGGTGATATACGAAAACAATGAATCATGGAACACTACCTCAAAAACGAATGATGTACTGTATGGTGACTAACATAACATAATAAAATTTAATTTAATTTAAAAAAATAAATGAATCCTGTGCTTGCGGTTTCATCTGAGCTGATTCTGAACCAGGACTGTAAAATGGAGGTTGCCTCCTTTTAGTTTGGAGAGCTTTGGGAGAGGGACGGAAAAAAGAGGCTGAAGAATGAGGTGTTGCATAGGTGGAAACATAGATCTCCTAAATCAGTTCTGCTCAGTGGGGCCACCGAGGTGCTGCTGGGTCGCCCTCACAGTAAACATTTTAATGCTCCAGGTCTCACGTGGAGCAGGAAATAGACGGTCAAACAAATACTTGTTAGATTAATCCCGAAAAGTGCAATAAACTGCTATTTTAATCATTATAATTTAATTGCTTATCTCTTCCCCCTGTCAGACTATACAGTTGATGGAAGATTTCTGGCGACATTTATTCTACAATCCTTTAATGAATGGGGAAGGAGCAATATTTTTAGAGGAACAGGATTCCTTCTTATCACATCAGCTTATTTGAAGGACTAATTTGTCCTAGCCTATTTTGCAAGAATCTTTATTTCTACTTTGCCCTATACATTGGCTTTTTATAGGGTGGGCTTTGGAGCAAAGTGCTCAGAAGAGGTAACGGTCTGACCACTGTTCCAATGACTTTTATTTTTAAAACTGGTCTCCACTTACTGCCCATGGAAAGATAAATAGCTCCCCAAATCTCATTTCCTTTTTAAAAAAAATATTTTATTTATTTATTTAAGAGAGAGCACAGCGCACAAGCGGGGGTGGGGGGGAGCAGACAGAGAGGGAGAAGGAGACTACCCGCTAAGCAGGGAGAAAGGTGGGCAGATCCTAAGACCCTGGGGTCATGACCCGAGCAGAAAGCAGATGCTTAACATTCTAAGCCACACAGGCACCCCCAAATTTCATTTCCTGAGGGGATCTTAAAATTAGGCAGCAAGGTGAAACCATTTTTTCTTGTATTGGTTCCTCAGTAGAACATGTCTGGAGAATGTTCGGTTTTTAAATCAATCTTGTTTATGTTAACTATTTCATAAAATGAGCACAACATGATATTCTCAGTTGAGAAATAGTGTCTTTAGCAGCAGAGCAAATACTGGCTTTTTGGACATTGTGATTTAAAACTGTACTGGTAATGCTACAGCTCTGGAAGAAGGGAACTGTCTAATGGCATGCCAATTTCAGAAATGAAGGTGGAAAGTGAAGTTCTGTTGTTTTAGCTTCAAACAGGACATTTCCATTTCAATCTTCAAAGTTGTCCCTTTCACAATACAGTTTTAGCTTCAAGTTGATATAGATTTCCTATTTTACTGCTCACGACATTAATTTATATGTACATATAGATTTGGACTGTGTTGAAAGGTTTAAATTCTGCTTTGGTCAAATTCTTTTCTCAAATGGAAGCCAGAGAATCTTTATGTAGGGCACTCTAATAACTGTCCTTTTTTTGGCGGGGGGAGAAGAAGAACCAACTGAGATCATATTGCTGAACCAAGATGAACAAAAATATAATAACTAATTCTTATGGGAGCTCATTTGTGCTTTATAACAGAATAATAAACATTTGAAATTGCTAGATACTGCTGAAAGTGATTGAGAAGCTTCTATGTACACGATATGCTATTTTATCTTTGTGACAATCTTGTGAGGTAGGCATGCATCTTCCCTATATTACAGAGGAGGAAAATGAGACTAAAGGAGAGTAAGAGTCCATCCAACTAGGTTCAGCTTGATGGAAAAACTGGCATTCGAATTGGGATTACCAGAGCAGCACTACTGAGAAATGTTACACCCTCCCATTTCAAACATTATCGCATGGGAGTGCACCACTAAAAAAACAAACTAACTAACAAAAAAGTACCTGGCTTTACTCTGTATAAAGCACAAAAAACTGGTCATTGCCACCAAGGGAATAAATGTCACACTTGTCTATTCTGTCTTTCCATTACTCAGCCAAAATTTATTCAACGTCTGCAGTGAGCAGAGACAATCATCAGAGTCGTGCTTCCTGGCTTCTCTACTAACTTCTTCATGACCCTTACCCCATCCTGACTTTTGTTCCAAAAAAGGATAGGCTCTGGGGCTTTACCACTCCCTTCCATGCCAGTGGTACCTTTCTGGCTGTCCATGGTGCTGAGAAACTCTGCTCTGAAAGGTGTGAATAGTCTTGTCCTCTCACTCCTCTCCAGCGTCAGCATGCTCTCCTGTGAGGCACTTCACGTCATAAAACCACTATATTCTAATCCCAGACTTCCCTCCACTCTAGGAAACAATTTTTTTTTCCCAAGAGGGACTCAGCAGGGAGCCTCTTGTCTCTCTGACTTTCCCAAGGACATTCAGGGAATGGAAAGTTTTGGAAAGGTTCTGTTTTCTCCTTCCCCACTCCAAAATTTGACTTTTCATTAAGCCAAGGAAATGGAGCTCATTGGGCACCACAGCTTCAGGGCTGGTGGCAGAGAGGAGTATTAGGACCCTGGAGGAGATAGAAAGCCTTCATAGTCTGGCAGTTACCCTTTGCAAATAATGCTGTTGTTCCAGACTGATTCTCTACTCCTGGGTGGTGTCAATCCCTGAAGACCCTCTGAAGAATGGCTTTGAAATACATTCTCCCACAAACAGGGCAGGTAAAGGCTATGGGAAGGGCCAGTTTCTCTGTGCCTGTGTTGGCCGAGTCTTCAACTCAGTCCCAAATATCATCTTGTGGCTTCTTCGAGGTCAAAGGGATAGTGTGTGTGTGTGTGTGTGTGTGTGTGTGTGTGTGTGTGTGGTGTGATAGGATGAGTGACTTCTGGAAGAAACCCAAAACCCACATTTTAGAGACATAAGTGAAAAACTCAAAGATACAAATGAAGATGCATTCCTAATCCCTCTTCTAAGTCCAAACTCCACTCTCCCCTGACCACTCAGAAGGAATAGTGGAAATCGGCCCTTTGCCACACAACCCTCTCCATTTGCAAGGAGATTCCATAAAAGGACAGGAGGCAGCTGATATTTCTTTGAGAACCTTTAGGAATAAAGAGACCTCAGGGAGGACTAAGTTTATTTCTTTTTAAGTAGATATTCCTTAATTTACTTCTAGGAAGAGTAAATCATCAACATTCAAAGTATGCACCAATTTTAATAAACTCAATAAAGGATACTGATACATTTACTTTCTTTGGACATCATCTAACTCCAAAGAATGATCTGAGAAAAAAATAAAGGCTGCAGTTCAAGCTATAATCATTTATCTTTTATCCATTTAGGAAAACTGGAAAATAAGCAGGTATTATGCTTCCTGCTTTGCTCCCTCAAATTGGAGACTCAGGAAATCCATCCATCTTTCAGGGAGGTACATCTTTAAAAAAAAAGGATTTATTTATTTATTTCAGAGAAAGAGCACACAGAGGGAGAGACAGAGGGAGAGGGAGAGAGAATCCCAAACAGACTCTGTGCTGAGCACGGATCCCCATGCAGGGCTCGATCCCAGGACTCCTGGAGGTACATCGTTTTGTCTTTTTTCTCAGGAATGTTCTATTACTTAGACTACTGTCATAAAAGAAAGTGTGCAAGAAACATACAAAAGAAACATTGTTGAAGAGCAACACTGAACAACTATGAATCATATTGTAGAGAAGAGTTGTATGTATATACTAAAAGGCTAGATTCAATCTTCTCTACAATTACTTACCACTCTGAGTTTATTCTTTAAGCTTACTACACAGGAGAAGGTAAACTGTATCTTGGAGCTAGCAGAATTAAAAGTGAGATTATAAATGAGAAAATTCACAGCACAGAATCTATTAAAGCCATTACTAGCACATATCAAATCTACTACTGTTTATAGTTTTTGAAACTGCACAGGAAAACTATTAAAAGGCAGGGATCTTGTGTGTGTGGTGGGGGTGGGGTGGGTACACACTCCACTGGAAAGAAGCTTTGATCATTTTTTTTTTTCCTCTTTCCTTTGCAGAGTCCATTTTTATAGCCTTTCCTATTTTGTCTCCTCTGTAATTTTTTGCAACTGTTAGGCAAGGCACTCATTGCTTTCTGACCATTTCAGCCCCACTGTGGATAACTGAAACATTTTATTGATGCAATTTTGCTTCCTTTATTAATTAACAAACATTTATTAAGTACTTTCATATGTCAGTTGTTGTTCAAGCAGTATAAATACAAACTACTTAGCCATAATCTACTCTAAAGGTACAATATCTTTTTTAAAAAAATTAAATTAAGATGCAAAATGTTCTATAGCATTTTAAAGGGAAAATTGCAAATTTAGTTGTTTCTCAAGTTTTCCTGCAAAATAGCTTGTTTGTGAGAGACAATCTTCACTACACTCCCTATGATTCACCTCACTCAGAAATTTTTTTAAGGATTATTAAGCACCTATTATGTACTATATGCTAAGGCTTCTAGAGGTAAAGACAGGCAAGGTTCATATTTTTATGAAGTTGACATTTTAGTGTTAGATTCTTTGATAAACAGTTAAGCTATATAACTTAGGAACCTAGAATTAAAATTTAAATTGATCCTTTTAGAAATTTATTGAACACTAATACTAAAAATTTTTAATGTTCTTACATGTATTTCTCTTTTTTGGACACAATAGGGATAGCTATCAGTAAAGCATTACTATTGTTTCTAAAAAAAAGCAGCCCATTTACTAAATATTAAAGAGATAATACTAACACATGAAAATATATTGAATCCATTGCTGTAAGTTGGGCTTTATATCCAGATAAAAAGAACTAAGTACTGAGTAACACATTACTAAAAAATCAAAGATTATCTTCTATTCAGTATGTAATTTTTTCTGCAAAATTGTAAACTAAACCTAAGCTTTAACTTCAAACACACTAAATTATTTTCAGTAGGACTAAAAAGCACTACAAAATAAAATATCCAGTCTAAAATACTATAAAATATTTTAGTTCCAAAATCAAGAACTTCTCTAATCTACATTTATGCGATCTGAAGAGAAATCAGAGTAATATAAAGTAAAGAAACATTTATCAAAATAGTCCCTTTGCAGGGTGTTTGGGGTCTAAAAAACAGATAAAAGAACATTACCACTTTTAGAATCAGCATTTGTCAGTGGGTTCTACAGAGGCATGAGGAAATAAATACAGATGTGGAAACCCAACTTCAAAGCGATGAGATCTCAGACACAATCAGACCAAATTGTTCTAGCATACTTGGGCTGGTATTATTACACACTGTTAGTGGGTCAGGGACATCTGTTTAAAGATACATGTTAGCATTTGAATTGTATTTCAAGGCTGGAAGAAAACTTGATTCATCCAGTTAAACTCCTTCATTGTTCAAGTAAAACTGAGATCCAAAGTAAATTATGCAAGGTGGCATAATTGGCAATTGGCAGAACTGGCCACCAGAAGTCGTTTTCTCAAACTTAATGTACCCAATAGACTTCGCTGGGCACAAAACAAAACAAAACAAAACAAAAACAAAACACCTGGGGTACTTAAAAATGCTCCCTCCCTGGATATTCTAGTTGGATAGAGCTGGGATGTGCCCAGGATTTATTGTTGATGATGATACAGCTGGTTTGAGAATCACATGTGAAGAAATACTATGCAAGTCCTTTAAGATTTAACTATTTCCAAAATAAAGTGTTAGAGTGAAAATTTCAAAGCACAGCTTTAAAGATGCTATTATTCTCCCTACTGTTTCTCAGATACTCATGCTCATGTATGTGTAAAATGTACAGCCAACAGAAGTTAGTCTGTTGACTATCCAGACATAACTTGGATTATCACAGTGAACTCCTGTAATGGGTTGGAAATCTGAGACTGATCATTTTTTCATGTCACAAGATTATCCAGTTAATGTATTTCTAAGGCAATGGAGAGGAATATTTCCTTCCAAGAAACGTTTGGAACAGCAAAATTTTCTAACCACTAGACTTTTTTTTTAACATAACATAAAATTCTCACTTATGTTGAGGATTTACTATTTAATAATGTATTCCCTTATTCTTTCAATGAGTATTTATTGAATATCTACCAGTCAAGCCTTCAGTTAACATCTGTTGCATCACATGTGTCTGCAAAATATCTACAAAACAGATGACAATTAATTGGAAAATGATACTGAAAGTTGTGGGAGTCAGGTGAGGAGTTATATTACCTTCTATGGCAGTATTTATGATTACAATAAAATATACAGAAATGCTTCAATATTATGCTATGAACTTCAACCTTTATACCTATTTTAATGGGCTCTTGAATTAAAGGAAATCTACATGGGTAAAACACAACAATAATTAGAATCATAGTTTACTGAAATAGAAAATGACTTTTGTAGGTTAAGATTTATACTAAATCAACAAATTCAATTCTAATGACAAGCTTGTGTTTTACATTGAGTGATATATATTCTTTTAGGAATTCTCTATGGCAAATAACAAAAGCATATATGAAATTTGAATAAATCAGGTCCCAATTTTAATTAACTTTGATGAAATGTGACAGATTATTGATTTTAATTGAATTGAGAGCACGGGATTATCATCTCTAAATCAAAGATGACCCCAAAAGATTATGCTTTGGGGTATGTATTAATATGATGTCATTTCAAGTTATTTTGATTTATTTGCTCATCCTCCATCTTGTTCCAAAAAGCATTTAAGGCTATCAATTCAAATTAAGGTTTGCTTTTCAAACTTTTTCAGATGAAATGAAAGTAGTTGGATTTCCAGCAACAGATTCTCAGTTGACAGGTTTTGTCCATGGTTTCATTTTATTTTCTGGAGGGCACTACAAAGGATTCCAACTTCACCTACAAAGAAAAAAAAAATGGGCCACTTACATCACGAGAAGACACCCTTTAAATTTCTACAATGTGTAACACTTTAGGGGATTGGTGGGATGTATGCATAGGCTGGGTACCACCCGAACCTTCAAGGAGCTTACGGATTAGTTATGGTGATAGGATTTGGGCAATTATAGCATGGGGACTTACAAGTTTTAATGTAATTAGCTTCCTCTTTCCATTGAAGGAGTTAACAGTTTTCTCTCTTTTTCTTTTACAGGACCATCTATAGATGTTTGCAAGGACCTAAGCCATGAAACCTAAAAGTGTGGTTCACATGAACCTCCTGTGTCAGGATCACCTAGGGCCTTATTACAAATACAAACTCTCAAGACTTACCACAAATTTAGTAAATTTAGCCTGGGGCTATGAGCCAGGACTGTTCACTTTTAACTAGCTCTCCAAATGATTCTGATGTACACTAGGTTTGAGAATGCATGGTCTAAGCAGATAACTCAACCTAGATTGCTAGACCACTGGACTACAATGGAGCTGCTCCCATTCATGCCATATTCTCACATGCCAAGGGGCCACAGGAACAAAAACACTTCAAAAAAGTAGAAGGGGCCCTGGAGATGGACAGGCAATATCAGTGGGGTATTAGAGGGATACTTCAAGCCCACCTGCCTTTTTGGCCTTTGTTAGCGTTACATAAGGTAGGAACCTCCACTTAACCTAGAATTCCTCCCTTTAGGCTTCTCACCCCTTTGATGGTTTCATTCATCCATTTAATAACTCTTGAGGACCTAATATACTTTTTTAGGACTAGAGCTAGGTACCAGGGATTTGACAGTGAACCCAACCTGGTCCTCTACTCAGGTCTTGTTGGGGAGTCAGACAAGTAAACAATTACAAAACAATATAGTGATATGTGCTCTGAGAAAGGGATCTGTAGGAATGCCAAGAGAGGAAGGACACCCAAACCAGTCTTCCTACAAGAAGAGATACCTATGAAAGACTTAAAAGATGAACTGGAATTGGGGACCTCTAAATGAGAATGGGCATGAGAGTATTTTAAACATAAAGTATTGCATGAGCAAAGGCCAGAAACCAGGCAGGAGTATGGGAAGTAAAATCTGGTCAGTGTTGCTGGAGGGGAGTTTGAAGCACTGGAAAGAAAATACAGTGAAGAGCAATGTAATACTGTGATTTTTTAAATGAACAACTGTTATAATATCCTCATTGTCCTGGAAGCATGGAAGGCCCACGGTTGAGCTACTGGATGGCCGATAAAGTAGCTAGAACCTGTCTTATAAGGGCTGGAATTCCAGGCACAGCCATATCCACTGGGCACTTAAAGGAAACAGACTGGAGAGGCAAAGGAGAAAGAGGAACATGGCAGTGACAAGCCAGGGTGGAAAGCTGGTATGGTGGTGGGAGGTAGCATGGAATCTAGGAAGGTCAAAGAAGAAAAGATACTCCAAGCAATTCTGGCCTTTTTACCTAGTTTTTCTCCCTCAACAAACAAAAGGCTTACCTGGAGGTGCTTTTCTCCTTAATTCAATATTTAATAAATTTCTTTTTGTTCCTATGGTGAGGGTAAGAAAATACAACTCTATTTCTGGTAAAAAGAGTGGCCTCCTGGGGTGTAAGTTACTTACTGTTGATGGAGTCAGCCAAAATCTTAAGTTGCTGTGTATTGTCCAAGACCTCAATCCTTTGAGTGTATGGGTCATAACGAACTGAGAAGGGCCGTGGGATTGTAGCAGCAAAGCTCCTGAAACCAAATCCACAAAGCTCAGTAAAGGGCACCATTCAGGGAAAAATAATTCTAAAAGATTTCTCAGTGGCATTTCACTTCAATCTCACTAGAACAGGGGCTCTGAGAAGTGAAATGGAATTTTAGTGAGATCCTTTTGGGAAGCCTTGTGTGCTGTGTATGTGTCTAGGTGTATATACAAACACACATGGGCACATACTTATTTAGTTACCTACCTCCAAAATGACAGAGAAAGCTTACAATAAAAGCACAGAATACATTAAGGCCAAAATTCTTACCATTAAATAAAATCAAAAGAGCAAACAAATCTAGCCAAAGAATGCTATAGAAAAAAATAAGCTCTGAGATGCTTGGAAATCAATGCAAGGAGGGAAACACAGCTCTCAAGAATGGAAGAAAACACTATGTTATTAATGAAACTTAACATGAATTGAGTGCCTCCTATGTACCGAGAACTATGTGAGGTCCTAATTGTTCTATACTTTTTACAACTATCGTTCCTAACTTAATCTTCATAAAAACCTTAGAAGGAACATACTATTACTATCCCTATTTTACTGATGAGAAAACTGAAGTTTAGGGAGATTCAATGACTACCAAGGACATACTGGCAATAAATTGTGCAGCTGAAACCCTTTTCAGGTAGTCTGACTCTGGCCTGTGCTCTTCACTTCTTTGCCTTCTCAATGCATTCATTACTCCTGGGTCTAGGAGGAATGTACCAGGAGGACCTTATAAGGGACAGTAAGCAATGCAAATAATAAGATATCCCCCAATAACCTATAAAATGCAATGGCATCACAAATGATATTTCTAAGTTGGCTTCTGGTGAGAGTTGAATCTGCCATACTGAGAAGACAATTCTAAGGGAAACTAGTGGGCTCTCCAAGTTTGGCAAGAGTGGTGGATCATCGTGGCTGGAAACCCAAGTTCCAGAGCCAGGCACTGGGCTCAAACCTTGCCTCTGCCAATGACAGCCCTTGCAGGCTGCACCTCGGTGTCCTCATTCCTCTATAAAACTGGAACAGAGCAGTACTACCTGAGAGGGTCGTAGCAAGTGCTGTTATAGTACAGAGTAAGTGCTACATGAGTGTTAGCTGTTCTCTTTCATTAGTGACTGGGGACTCAAGAAGAGCAAATGGTGAAGTATGTCTCTCCACCTCTACTTCCCTGAAAATAGCTTTCCCAACCCCACTGGTGACATGAAGCATGTAATGCATGTCTGTGATTTGGCTCGCTCTGCATCTCCTCCCTCTTATTCCCATAGTTTACCTCATCTTTGCTTTGCGCAATCTGCCTCTATGCCAAGAGAGGGGTTCATCTAGGCAGTCAGTCTCAGGGCCCACCCCTCCTCTAGCCAGGGAGTGGGCACATGACCCACTCAGCATTGTTTCTTTTTGCCTAGAACTTGAATCTTGAAACTGAAAATGGTTGAAGCTGGTTTCTCTTAGCTGGGAGGCTCTGAGAGAATCCCTTCCTTTTCTGAACCCTGTTTTTCAGCATTCCCTTTGACTCTGTGAGTCACCTCTCAGCAGGATGGAGTATTTGTGGGTGTCTCCTCTGGGCTGTGGGTACTGACAGAGTGGGTGGGATTTCAAAGGCCCCAAAAGTCTAGGTTCTGGAAAGCTCTTCTCTGCTGGTCTGGGATTGATCACTTTCTAGGTTAAAAAGTCATCATCAGGAGGGCCCATTTAAATGTGATCCTGGTTTGATAGATCCTGTTTTGAGCACCCCTGCCTGGGTCCAAACCCTGGGTCAGCCACTTACCAGCTGTATGACCCTGGGTGAGTCTTTTACCCTTTCTATGCTTCTGAACCCCACCTGCAAACTTCATAGTCTTATTTGAAGTTTAAATGAATCAATACATGAAAAACACTTAGAACATTTGGTATTTGGTACATAATAGGTGTTAATGCATTTAATCTTCTTCCCTTCTTTCTTCTTCTTCTTCTTCTTCTTCTTCTTCTTCTTCTTCTTCTTCTTCTTCTTCTTCTTCTTCTTTTCTTCTTTTCTTCTTTTCTTTTCTTCTTCTCTTCTCCTCCTCCTCCTCCTCCTCCTCCTTCTTTTCTTCTTCTTTTCTTCTTCTTCTTCTTCTTCTTCTTCTTCTTCTTCTTCTTCTTCTTCTTCTTCTTCTTCTTCTTCTTCTTCCTTCTTCTCTTTCTTCTTCTTCTTCTCTTTCTTCTTCTCCTTCTTCTTCTCCTTCTTCTTCTGATTATTATTACCCAGGAGGGATAATGCACAAAACCACTGAAATCCATAACCCCAAAAGGGTCCCAGAAATGGCAGAGAGGAACCTTTAGGGGCTAGAGGAAAGCTATACTCCCAGGAAGGAGTGGAGATTTAGGAAATAACTAGAAATGAATAACTGAAAGAACTTGAAGGCCCTGGAGAGATAGGAGGAAGGGAGACATTTTAGGCCAAACCATGTGGACCTGTGGGCAAGCATTTTACCTTCCATCACCTAAGCTCAACACAGTGGAAGCTGGCATACCCAGCTTCATGGGATCCCAGAAACCTATATATCTATGTCTATCATCCCTCACGGATAAGATATAAAAAAAAAAGTGGTAACAAACACTGAGTATCAGGATAGCCATGTCCAGGTAGACCCTCTGCCTGGCCTGTCTCTTGCTAAGAGGAGAGTCCTCAAGTGGATTATAGACAGGGCTGTCAGCTCAGTGCGCTGAGAATCTGAGTCCTGATAGCTTTCCATCCCCATCAGCCTTTTGCTGGATTGTCTCTGAGATTGATGCACTTGCCTATTACTTATTGCATGCTTACTATGTATCAGGCACTTTTCCAGAGACTGTGGAAAGAACAGGAAAAGAAAAGGGACAAAAATTCCTACCCAAATAGAGCTTAAGTCATATAATATATTAAACATTAGCAGGTGCTAAAGAGAAAAATAAATTGCAGAAGGGGGTAAGGAGTGTGGGGATGGGGCTGGGTAGGGATTTTAAGTAAGTTGGTTAGTTAGAGAAAGACACACAGAGAAGGTTAAATGTGGGTGAAGATTTGAAGGAACAAAGGGGGTGAATTATGCAGATGTTGGGAGAATAAAGTGAACAAGGAATTCCCCCAGGTTAGAAGAATCCTAGGAATGATTTGTTGGGGACCTTCTGTGGCTACTCTGTACACAGGAGAGTTCAGTGTTTGGGCTTAGTGGCTACATTAAAACAAGGATCCAGTGGCAGAATTGTCTGCAGGGGTCAACATGTCCAGACAATAATCTGTGAAATGGGGTCCCGCTAAGGAACCCCTCCCAAACATAAAGTGGAAAAGGACAAGGGTGGGGAGGCTCTGTCTGCTGCATACTGTTGCTAGAAGCATTGGAGTCCACTCTCCTGGACAACCACATACAGATCAATGGCATCAGACCAAATCAGGAGTCCCCAAGATCTTTTGACACACCTTGGTCACCACCTCACCTCACTTTCTCCTTTGCATCATTAAAACTCTCAGCCACATAATAGAGGGGCTGGAACTCTGTGATGGTGTACTCCTGGATGGCTGTCTTCTCCAGCTCCAGGGGGAGGAGCTTTGGCTTGCCAGACAAGCAGTACTGCAGGCAGCAAGTGGAAAGTTTTCACAGGTAAGTCTGGGTCAGTGGTTCCTTTTGCCTCCCATAGGCTGTTTGTGCACCTTCTCCCATCCCATCATGATTCCTTCCACACCCCAGCCCAAATGCAGTAAACTAAATTATTTCACATATACTAGATCCTACCCTCACAGCTCATCTAAAACCTACAGTCCAGCTAGAAAGGAGTAATTCCCTCTAGCCATTTTCATGTGAGATGATCAATAGAGGATGTGAGAGCCAAACACATGGATTTGCATACATCTGTAGGCACAGTTCAGCCTTGGGATTGGGAGGCCCTTCTGTTTTGTAGACTTGTGTACTTGCAGTTCAATTTCTACATCTAACACCCAAAGTCATGAACAAATCAGAGCTGCTAAGGTACCAATCATTTGAGGATTAACCCCTGGGTTAAATCTCAAAATGGGTATTAATGGGGTCATACCTGTAATTCACCAAAAGACGACAGGAGCCCAGCACCATACGCCTTTATGGAGTCTCCTTGTTTGCAGAGGCCAAACTCCACAGTAAACCAGTAAATCTGGAATGGAAAGTGAGGTTGAGAGCACACCCCAAGGAAGGGAAAGGCAGCAGATGCCCCAGGGCTAAGGACGGGACTGTCCAGGTGGGCATTTGTACAGGTCTGTTCTCTGAATCACCATGACCTGGGGTCACTTCTCCGTGTTCTGTCTTACTCTATCCAGTCACTGGTTGAATCAAGAGTTGGCTGAATGTAAGATGTGATAAGAAGCAGAGAGGGAGTACTGAGGAAGCCCCAAGAAGATACCCCCAAAAGGTAACTCTAGATGACAGGAATTCCTCAACCCCTTTTGCTTTCTTCTCTGTGGCATTAACTATAATGAGATGTTCCCTTTATTTGGTCAGACTTACCATGCAAACCCATCAAGCTCAGTCATGGGAGGTAGGAGACCAGGTAGTGATAAAATCATTGAGGGCATCCTGCCATTCATGCTAAAACTTGGGGTGTTTCTGATGTACTGCCAACAACTGCACTTATCCTCCTCAAATAACCAAGTCCTTTTCTTTAAACAGCTCCCAGTCCAACATGTCCTAAATGCCTGGCCTGAGGAAGGTGATCCTGGAATTCTGGCATAACCCTATTGACCAGGGCCAAGAGAAACCTTGGGCCCAGTTAGATGCTGGAGATAGTCATGGTCTTAGAGAATTAGGGATGGGTTATGAGGTAAGTCTGTTTATTGCACTAGAGAATGTGAAACTTGGGAAGGCTGTCAGCTTAATCAGTCTCACCTCCTCACGTACAGATGATGTGTTTTCAGCCCAGAGAGGTCAAGCAATATGCATCCAGTTACATAGCAAATCAAAGGCAGAGCAAGAACCTAGAGCTGTTCCCAGCCCAGTGTATCAATAGTAAGGTTTTTGTTTTTGTTTTTTGAGAAGTTACGTTGGCGATGAGTACTTTTATCATTGTCATAGCAGGTAACATGATGCTCTGAGTTCTTAGTTTGTTTTCTTCCTACAAGTGAGAGATTCCAAGATCTTCAACTTCTTTGAAAGCTGCTTCTTGCATCTATATAGAATCTGACATTTAAAAATTTATGTTCACACACACTTAACTCTTCAGACCCTTATGATATGCTTTTTAGGTGGGCAGAATATAAACTAATATAACCATTTTTTAGAGATGAGGAAGCAAAAGCTGCTTGCCCAGGGGCTCAGAGCAGCTGGCCAGTGAGAAAGAAACTTCTGGAAGTTTTTGCTCTTCTAAACTGATTTCATAAACTTCTAAACTGATACATCTTATTGATAAATTCTCATTCATTTGTGTCCCTTAATTCCTTACAAAGCTTTATTTTTCATCTTCCAGACTGAACAAATTATAAGAAATGTGACTCAGACACTGGGGAGGGATAAACTCAAGTTGGAAAGGAGTCTGTAGGAAGAAAACCCCCTACTGTGAAGAGTTGTTGATTCCATGCTTCAATGGATGAGTGTCATCACATTCACTGGGGAGAGGGAAGTGTTTGATAAGATGAGAAAAACCCACCCCCATTTCCAACCTTGTGTCTAATAAAGGAAAGATCCTAATGCTAGATCCAGTGCAAAGGAGGGGTGTAAATATTTCCTCTTCAAAGCCATGAATCCAGGCTATTCCCCCCACACACACTTTATGCCCAAAGGTTCTCAAGGGCTATCATTACAGCCCATTCCTGTTTAAGATACTTTGTTTAAAATTACATGCAAACATTTGCATGTAGCTGATTTCAAAATCAGACCATTAAGGAAAAATCAAAATGTGAAATTTCATTTGTGTAAATGTAAGTCAGCATATTCTGATATTTTCCCCCAGATGACCTGGATTTCAGGGGAGGATCAAAGCTTTGAAGATCTGAGGGCTACAGCCTATTGCACTCTCACTATCCACCAGAGGCAGAGGGAACTTACTGTGGCGAGTTTCTCAATGTACTCATCAGGTGCACCCAGAGAGGCAAGGCCAATTTCCTGTAATTGTAGAGAAACAGAGTCACTGGCATGGCTGGGGTCTGCCTAACTTCAAACTTCACCCTCAGCTCCGACTTTGTACTTGCCACAGGAAGGTGATGGGTGACCAGATGCCTTCAGAAGGGCCCTGATTATTCTGTTAGGTCTTCCCTAGTCACACATCATAGAATCATAGATCTCTAGAGCAGGAAAACCTTATTTCATCACTTAGTCTTTTGTATTTACTTTACAAATGAGAAAACTGAGGCACAGAGAAGGGAGCTGACCTACTCAAGGTCACACAGTAGGTTGTGTCTAAAGTTTCATTCCTTGATTCCAGCTCAGTGATTATTCTCCCATAGCTCAAGCAGAACATTCCTGGCATACAAGATGAGTGTCTTAATCATGTATCATGAAGATACCAGAGGAGAATTGCTGAGAAATGCTTGACATCCATCCAGGTAAATACTAGCTAGAGAGTCTGAAATACTATGGACCACTTCTCATCGCAGCTCCAATTACAGAATTCCCCTAGTGGTCTCTTTGTCTTTGTCCCTTTTACAACATTTGCTCCAGCCTGCTTTGTATCAGACAGAGTGTATATACACAAATAAATATATTTGCTTTCCCTACTATATACATTTATTCACTCCAAAATGTTTATTGAATGCCTTCTATATAGTTGGCAGTATACAAAATCAAGAAAGGTCCTGGACATCATGGTGTTTACATTTAAGGCAGACAATAAATAATAAGCATATACATAGGTATATTAGAAGGAATAAGTTATTTGGAAAGAAGAAACAAAAGAAGAAAGGGACAAGGGGAAGTGGGAGTGCAAGGGGAAGTGGGAGTGCCAGGAGAACGGGTCGGGGGGGGGCCTGCAATTTTGAATAGGGTTTCAGAGCAAGCATCATTGAGAAGGTGATATTTGACCAAAGACTTGATAGAAGTGAGGTTGTTGGCTCTGCTGACGTGTGAGGGAAGATCATCGTATAAGCCACATGTATAGCCAGTGATAAAGCTCTCTAAGGAGGAGAAATGTCAGTAGGTTCAAATAACAGGGAGAGACCAGTATGGCTAGAACAGAATAAGAGTGGGGAGAGTGGCAGGTGGTATCAAAGAGGGATCTGGAGCTCAGTCATATAGAACATTTTTTGGCTATTTTAGGTTTTAGGATTTTCCTTTCAGTGAAATGGGAGCCACTGCAAGGTTTTGAGCAAAGAAGTGGTAAGGCCTAATTTATGTCATCCAAGATTTACTCTGGCTGCTATGTGAGAACAGATTGTAGGGGATCAAGAGTAGAGGCAGATAGACCAGATAGGAGGCTACCACAGTCCCCAGGGTGAGAAACAATAGTGGCTGAGACCAGCTTGGTAGCAGTTGATGTGATGGACAATGGTCAGATTCTACACATATTTTGAAGGGAAAACACATACAACTTTTAGACAGATTGGTTATGTGTATTTGAAGAAGAAGCCAATAATGTACCCTAAGTGTTTTTGGTTTGAGCAACTGAAAGGCTGGAGTTACCATGAACTAACATAGGGAGGGCTGTGGTTGGAGAAGGCTTGAATGGGAAGATCAGGAATTCAGTTTTGAACAGGATGAATACAGATGTGTAATAGACATCCAAGTGGACAGATTGAGTAGGTGCTTGGATACATAAGTCTGAGTTTGGGGACTAAGGTCTGGGCTGAAGATATTAATGTGTTCATCAGCAGGATAGAGATGATATTTAACACCATGAGTTTGGGTGAGATAACCAAAGGAATTGACGTAGACAGAGAAGGACTAAGGATTGGGCTTATTTTGAAGCAAGAGACTACGTGGTCTTCATCTCTGTATCCCTCTCTGGGCCGAACTCAGAGCCTGGCCCATATTACATACTAAGAAAATGCTGAGTTAGAGTGAACTAAATTCAGACAGTTTGGCTCTCCTCTCTTGCCCCTGCCCCCATCTCTGTTCCAGCCATCCTATCCAGGCAGGCCACAGTCTAACAGAAGACACTGAAACAGTGCTCTGTTCTCATGGTCACCATTCTTTGTGAGCCCAAAGCTTGCTTAAAACAAGGGGTCCCAAGATTTTTCTGTGTTTCATCCCCATCCCATCTTGCACTCTAGTGGGAAGCAAGTCCTCCTTCTAGATCCAAAAAGAATGTGCTCAGGGAACTTTCAAAATGACACCCTGCCTTGGGACTGTCCAGGTGTAAGTTGGAGATGTGTAACACTGATGGCCCAGTAGCATCCATCTGTTGACTCAGGTAATTGTACACTCCTCTGGGGGGGCTCCCCCAAATGGAAATGGCTTAAGGAGGATTGTCACTTAGCCTCTGACCAAGCAGAATAGCTTCTGGTAGTGAGAATAAAAAGTTCCTATTCTCTAAGGAAATCACTAATAATTCTTTGGCCATAGGAACAATTCCCAGTTTTAAAGCTGTCTCAAGCAGTTAATGACATCTTGACAGAAGGAACCATGCTTCTGAAAGTTAGCCAGTCAACAATAGCCTCAGTCCAATGGTGATACTTCCAAGTTAAAGTTCAGCTAATCCTCAAACACTCCACTTGTAAAAGTCCAACAATCTCTAAACACCACAGTTCCCAAAACCCCACATAAAAGCAACAGTTTATTTGTTTGTTTGTTTGTTTCAGATATTAAGTGGTAACCTCTTCAATCAACAGTGAAAGTATTTATTTCTTCCAGCTGAGGGAAAAGGCTTATAAAATTCATACACAATCCCATTACTCTGAAATTCATATTTGCTGCAGTATTTGCTTATGACTCATTCCATTTGATCTTTATCTTTCCCTATGAGGAAGAAGATTGGCAGTCAAAGCTTTCTATTGATTCTCATTTGTGGAAACAGGTCACACAGCTGGTTGGTGGCAGGGTGGGGTGTGTGGGTGCTTCATTCAACTTTCCCATGATCCCAGCTACCCAACCATGGTTTAGCCTCTCAGTGCTCTGAAGGAATTACTAGGATTCTTTCTCTCATGTAAAAAGCTCACCACTGTAATAGAGGAATCAAGGCTAGCCTGTTGCTTTGATGATAATAGCAAGACATTTGACACATCAGTTTTTGCCAACTATGAGTTGGGCTATTGGAATTGGATTCTCAGCAAATATTTTCTTATTTAAATAAAGCATATATAAAAATGACTGCCTGACAAGGTAGGAAATGGCAAGGCCCTAAAGAGGAGGGGAAAGGTGCCAGGAGAACTTGGAAGAAGGTAAGGTTATTCCTATGTGGGGATCAGGCAGGCTTTCTTGGATGAAAAGGCTCTTAAACTAAACCCGGTAGGACAACTGAGATTAGCAAATTCAACAGCACATATATAATTCAGAGGATGAGTGATTCACCACCCCCATGCTGTGATCCCTGGAATGGGTATTTAGCCATCTCCATGGGACCATATGCCCATCTCTGGTGGGATCACAGAACTGTATCTGGTTTCTAACCTTGCAGAGGACACAAGGGTCCCTCCATAGATTCAACTCACTTAAGCAATCTAGGTCTCAATCATATAATTAAAAGGCCAAAAGGATCCATTCCTCACCTGGGAAAACTGGGCAAAGCTGCGATCTGAAAACAAGGGCACGTGTCCCAACAACTCATGGCAGATGTCACTGAAAGACAGAAAGCACAGAGCTTGGAGGTAAGGCGTGTTATAAGCCAAATCAGACTCAGTCTTTCTATATGAGAAATGAGCCGGTAGAAAGGAAGTGAGCCATTCAAGTTTATGACCTCATTCCCAAGCATAAGTGGTACGTAAAGCTTGGGATCAGATGAGGCAAGGTACAAAAGAAAAGGAAGAAGGGGAAAGAAAAGTAAGGGGCAAGTCAGGGAACAACAACCAGGGGGTCTTAAGTGTATGCTCAGTGGGGTTCCGAACAGAAGAGCCAAAATTCCTATGGACTTCCTCCTATACACCTGAGCAAGCTGTGGGTCATGAACATTTCCCATCCCAAGTCTTCATCTTGGTATTGACATCCTGGGCAGATGCAATGTGCTCAGGTATTCCCCATAAGAAATAAAAATTAAATTAAAAAAATAGTGTTGTTCTTTTCTTATTCTAGAGGGGGGCAATAGTCAGAGAAGAAAATTTACATTTATTTAACATATTATGTGCCAGGTTCATTAGGAATAGGTCTTTTCTGATTTGTAGTTATAAACTTTGTGGACAGGAAAAAAATCATTTTGGGCATCCCACTGACTTTTTGTATAAATTGCATAAGTCCTATTTGATTAAGAAGATGGCTAAATGCCAACAAAAGGGCTCAGTGTCCAGCCATTCTCTATCTCCAGACAAGATGCATCCAGACATAAGAAGATTATAATCATCTAGATGTATATTCTGAAGTTATTGAGTTACTTTGGCCACCACTTGTTCCTGTTCACATTTGGAACATCATAGTTCTGACTCTTATAATCCCTTTGGAGCTTGACTGTGACCTCTTATTCCCATGGCCAGGGGAGATCTGAATGTGTAGTTCACAAGATGCCCAAATCTCCTATCAGTATGGTCTACTGGACAGAGAAAATACCCTGGAGAGATGATCTCTCTCTTTGTGCTACCATCAAACCATCCAGAAAACTAGTCCTGTGGATCAGCCTTCCATGAACCCAAACCTCATTCCTGGAGCAGTGAGCAATGGCATTCACTGTGGTTGGATACTGGTAGCAGGAGAAGAATACTCACGGTTCAGGGGTATACATGGGTTTGGACCCATGTCTGATGTACTGAGTGCAGTGGAAAACTCGGAAGGCCAGGCCACCCAAGAAATCACGAGAGGAAAGTAGGCCAGCCACAGGTCGGAGGCGGAATCCAGTGCAAGCTGTGAAGCAGAGAAAGAAAACTCAAAGCCTATCATGGCAGAGCCAGAGGTGCCTGAAGACCATTAGGTAGGAAAGCAATACTCCCAACCATCTAGCAGCATGGGTATGGATGCCAAGTAGACTTGGCTTCACATCTCTGCCTCTACACCTTGTACCTGGGCAATTTGGATCAAATAACTTCATTTCTCTGAGCCTCATTTCCTCCTCTGCAAAATGTGGATAGGTATTCACTAGGGTTATTCCAAGAATCAAATGAGCTAATAAATATAAAGTACTTAGCACAGAGCCTAGCACATTGGAGTATTTAATAAATTTAGCTTTCATTATTGTTTATTAGGATGAAACATTTATTCCTTATTTCTCATGTCTCTAGAGTGGGGAGGGTTTTCATTCCACTTCCAGAAGGGAAGAGTATAAGAGGAACCCTTCCAGCTTCTCTACTGCCCTTCACACACTACACCATGGAAAGAGCAAGGACTTCTCTGATTGGAGCATTTGGGAAGAGAAAATGAATATTCTCAATTTGATCCCTTTGGACCTTTCTCTCCTGACTGCCCACAGAGGAGCACATTCTGGTCTGCTCTGGGCCATGCAATAGAATATACACTTCACCAGTGAATTGGTAAAAAAGTTTACATAATTCAGAGGTGAAATATTAGAAAGTCCATTTTGTTTGTACAGCCATACTACATTCTCCAAGTAGCTTTTATCAGTAATAAAGTTGATTTTTTTATCCTCTCTCTGATTCCTATTTCTGGCTCTCAATTTGTTTCAAACTTGGAAGGAGAATAATAATCACAGTGATGATGATGACAATGATGATGATAGCTAACACTATATACTGCCCACCATATGGCAGACACTGTTCTACACGCTTTATAAATACTAACTAGTTCTCCTAATAACCCTATGAGGTAGATGCTCATATTATTTCCACTTTACAGATGGGGAAGCTGAGACACAGAGAAGTTAAAGTTCTTGTCCAAGGTCACAACTACAATCAGTCTGGCTTCAAAGTCTATTCCTTAGTTACTTCTCTATAACGCTCCAGCTGCTAGTATTACCATTTTATTATCTCACTATTGGCCATGGAAACATGGATAATTAGCCAGAGAATGTCTTTAGGACATCCTTGCCCCTGTACCTATGTTTTCTGGATCTTCAGGCTGAAATTCACTCCACTTGGCCTCTCATTCCCCTCTTTATCTGATAAGTAGAGACTGTCCAAATAGAAGGGGTCTGAAAGGTCATCTAACCCATCCCCAATCTAACCCAGCTACCATTTTTCTCCCTGCCACATAATTTCCCTGGCTCCTTGCCCCAGAGCTGACCATACCATCTCCATATAGCTCAGAGGCATAGAAACTTCTTCATTTCTATAAACCTGTGGTCTGTCTTCCTACTTTCTCTCATTCCACCTGGCACATTCTAAGTGTTTAATATGTGTTAGCTGATAGTTTTATTTTGGTTTTGCTGAATTAATGCCTCCTGGCAGAAAGGAAAATACTTATCTCACTTGGAAATGATGTGCAGAGGCCAGTCATCCCAATAACGTATTTCCCCACAGAGTTACTCAGATTCCAATTCAGCCCCAATTCACTGAGCACCTATTGTATATGTAGCACCATGCTGGGTGTTTTCACCTGCAATGTCTTATTTCATTCCCACAATTTCCCTAAGAGACAGTCTATTTGACAGATGACTAAACTGAGGCAGTTTCCCCCAAATAGAGAGGGTCAAAGCAAGATTCATACCAGTTGGATGCACAGACTTAGAGCTCAGGGCTCTTGGCATTGTCACAAAGAGCACATTTCTTACACAAATGCACACTGCAGCCATCTCACAACACAGCAGGAACTACAAGGAGAGCCTTGCCTGGGCACCTGGGGCTTTGAGTATGGGAAAAAGTGTTTTTCAGAGACATGGATATGGCAAAATCCATACATGATGCCTTGTCTTGGGTGAGAGTGGGACGAACAGTGGAAGCTAGTCGTGAGACAGAACACAGCAGTGAAATGCTTTTTGGAGAATCAACCTGCATGCATTACCACAAACACACACACTAGCTTCAATTTACTTTCTTCCCTTTCCCTTCCCTCCCTCCTCCCCTTTTGTCCCTGAAGTGGACTTACTCTGCAGAAATTGAGAAACCTCTTCCAGCTGGGGAATGTTATCTTCGCGGAAGCCACAGTACTTTTCCAGAAGTGGGAAGATGTGATTGTGCTCATAGCAAGCATGGGTTTTATACAAGGACTTCAGGGTCCTGAATACCATCCCCCATGTATTCTTTTCTTCCTCCGTATATTCCACTTGAGGTATGGGCTGACCACTAGAATACAGGCATGAAATATTTGTCTCCAGCAGGGCAGGTGTAAAAAAGAGGAAGAAGGAGCATTAGCAGAGAGAGACAGGTGCAGAGTCTCTGAGCTGCTGTCACCTGGACTGCAGGGGATTTCATAAGTTATTTGAAAGAGGAAAACTCTATTTCATGATATAGGAAACATTCATGTAATTTGGTTAAGCAATGATCCAAGCTCTCAGCTCACCTACCACACCAAAGATTTGTTCTCACTTTGGAAAATCACTTGGCCTTTCTGTTCCCCTATCTCTCCAATTATTTACCCAGGGTGGAAGTTCACTTAACTTCAGGGACCCAGCAGGTAACATAAATGGGTAAAGTAGCAGGTATGGACAATAAGAGGGTGAGAGCTGAGACAACTGAAGAATGCATCCTCTTTCTAAACAAAGGCATCCAAGTTCAAGTAAAGCAATATCATGTGTTGTATTGTGTCAACTAACGTAATTATATCTGTGGGATAAAGTGGATCTAATTTGTGGACCATGAGTTTGAGACCCTTTTGGTGGGCATGCACTTGCTGGATTTGATATTTCTGACCTTAGGAAGCTATAATGGTATTTAAACGCAGGCTAGGTATAAGATCCACTTATGCAACATCTTCTGCTATGACACAACAGAACTACAGGGAACTGGTTAAAGTACATGTGTTGGACCTTGCCCCACAGATCCTGAATCTTTTGGGGAGGGAAAGCCAAGGCATCTGGATTCCAGTAAGCTTCCAGGGGACATAGTATAGCTTGAGACTCATTAGTTCCAAGGTCTTTTTGAAAAACATCTAAGAATAAGCTGTGTTCTCAACAGTAAAAACAAATGAAAATCAAACAAAGCCTGACCTTAAAAACCAGTCACTGTTCTTTGCACTGCAGGCTTATTTTCCAACAGCATACACAGTGTCTGGGAACAAGGCAGCACTGTTTACTTCAGAATTATGGATCATCTTCAGGCTCCAAAGTAAGGTTTCTCCTGCCCTTTCAAAGTTGTAGCTCATCCAAGGACATTAAAGCAAAGGCACTGTAAGTTCCCCAGAAAGGTGGGCAGGGATTAGGGAAAAATGATAGATTTTTGCTTAGGAATTGAAAGTAGGACAACCTCAGAAGACTCTGTAATGACCATTAGGAATTGTGAAAAAAACATCAGGTAAGCCCCTGCCTGAGGATGCACCATTATTTTAAGGCCAAAAGCTGCTGGAAGGAAAAAGCAGGCTTTGATCATGGACAGAGATGGGTTCACTACTTGGCTCTGCCAGTCCCTAGCTGGATAGTCTCTGGAAATTTAATAAACCTCTCTAGGCCTAGTCTGTGCTGTTATTAGATGGGTTAATAATAAGTAACTATTTGAAAGGTATAGACGAAAATTAGGTGAAATACTATGTATAAAGTACCAAATATTGGTGCTGACCAATAATACCATTGGGTAATGGATAATTATCGTTATAACTGATTCTTATTTAAAAAGAAAGGTATTTGCTATTTTGTAACAAATTTTTAAGAGATAGTAACATCCTGGGTACAAAGATGTCCCCCTGGTTGATATTTGCTGTTCTAGGGGTTCAATATCCCTTCCTCATTCCTTCAGTAAATCACCCTCTTCCCCTCTCAGTCTGAGGCTCAGGTGGGAGGAGACTCCACCACTCCCACCTGGGCATGTGACCAGGTCTGGCTAATTAGACTGTCTCATTTCCCTGGTCATAGAGACTGGCTGAGAGATGGGCCCATGTCCTAATCAGAGCCAATGAGACTCAATGAGAAAACCTGTGTGGATTCTGTTGGAAAGAGATAGAACCTCTGATTGAGTTGGGGTTTCAGCCTGGTGGCACTGGGCTCACCTCCAAGAGAGATGAGACCAATGCCAGAGACTAAGGCCAATGTAGAGGACTCTAGAGTCAGAGAGAGGGATGGAGGGAGGGAAGTGTGTGGGACCCTGAACGAGTTATTGTCACTTTCTGGGCCATATGTACATTCACTATAAGGAAGGACAATCAAATCTATCTTATAATGTTGTAATGGTAATCAAATAGATCATATCTCAAGTGTTGCCTGGATATAGTAAATATTTCAGAATTTATTTTCTGTCTCTCACACACACACACTAACTTCCATGGTCTACTTAGGAATTAAACACAGCACATTTTATTCCATCTTCTATTTCCATCAAGAGACCTGAGGTTCTATAAGATCCTTGGTCTTTGAAGAAATTATCAATTATTTTTACCAAGTCATGATCTCATTAAGTAAAATAAACTAAGATATTTTAGGAAGAGTGTCAGTTTGGTTTGAAATAAAAAGGAGATTTCTGGTTAAGCCAGTTAGGATTCCTCTTCAAAAAAAGAAGCTTTAAGTAGAAGACATTTTTTCTGAATTATTCTGTCAACCAAATATGGCATTCGAGATACTCCAGCACCTGGCACAGCCTTCCCTCTCCTTGGTGTCTTATTTTACTCCAGGTCCTCCCATTCATGTAATTATTACAAGACAAATAATTTGGTGCCCCAAAGGACAACTGTAATTTGTCAGTGTCTCTTCAAACTGATGTTTTAAGACTTATTAAATGTTCTTGGGTTGGGGAGTCAGAGCATTATATGGCAGATGGGCAGAGAAGAGGGTAGCTAGCAGTGGTGGGGTTTAGCTGCTTCTTTATTTTCTATAGTAATTCACTCTGACTCCAAATATTCACATCTCAAAACAAAAGCCCCATAGCTAACCAGACCCACCCTTTCATTCACTACCCCCATTCTCTTTGGCTATAAATTCCAACTCAATCTTTAATTCTCAGCCTAAACTTTACATCTGGCTGACCCATTTGCTCAGTCTACATTTAAACTCCTAATGATATGCCTTATGACACCTGAGTTTTGACTTTGGTAATACCTATTGTATTTATTGTTGCTTTTGTCATTGTCTTTCCCAGTGTTCCCCCAGATGACATGGTCTCTGTTGGTCTTGCTCTTGGGGTAGGCTCTGGAATTTAATAGATATATCTTATCACCTGATCAATATCCTGTGATTCTATGACTCATGATGCATGAGTTTGTGCTTTATTCCCCTTGTGGAATAATGAATGGCAAAGTGCCAGAGATCTGAATGTGGGGGCTATTGGCATGGAGGGTGGCAGAAGCCAAGGAAGAGGGCCAAAGTTTAGTCCTGAAAGACATTACAACTTCTGGGGTGGGATGAACAGGCCAGGGAGAACTGAGAAGCCTCAGAAAGGAAGGAGGGAAACCAGTAGAGACTGGAATACATTCAATACATTCGATTCTCATTATATATGGTAGTTATGCTACATACAATCATCTGAACATTGAACCATTTGTCCAAAAGGAAACCAGGACTTGGGTCCCATGAGCTTCTGGTCACATTTTAGTCAAATGACAATATTAATCTTGTTTTGTGTGAGCTTTTATATAAAGAAATCTTATTTAGTACATATGGTTGAGTCATCAACATTGTACTCAACAGCACTATAACTCATGCCTGAATGAGGCTTACCTAACATACGTGTATTTTCTCCATAAGGCACATCCCAGCCTTCTTGCACTTAGGAACCCCACACAGCACTTCACCACCACGCTGGGGGGCCATCTTAAACAGCAAAATTGCCAATAAAAAGTACAAAAAATTGGCAAATGTGGATCTAATCTAAATAGATCTCAAAAAGAACAGTTGTTTACAGATGAGAACTGGAATAAGAAAGTGGTGTCACCTTGTTCAACCTGGAAACTTGTGTATCAGGCAACTCAAACTTTTCCCCATTCTTGTCATGTCTAGGAATGATCGCAGAAGTGCCACAGTATTGATTTGGAAGTCTCAAATAAATGTAAGCAAGTAATCCTTGAATAATGAGAAGCCACTGTGCCAGATACCAAGCTGAGACCATTTCAAAAATAGGCTTTGAATTTGAGAACAAATTCAGCCTTACTAGCCACATGACCTTGGCCCACATCACTTAACAATCTGAGATGCATCTGTAAAAATCGAGAAATTGACTAGAAGATCTCTAACATTCCTCAGAGAGCCAGCCACCCATGGATGGTTTTCAATAATCCATTTAACTTACTTGATAAACATCCAGGATGGTGAGGCATTCAATCAATTCCATGCTTCTTCATTAGGTTTAACATTTTTATGGAAAGCTGGTTAGGGGATCCGTTTCTTCCTTAAAATCCCAACAGCCAAGCAATAACTGAATATACTTCCTAAGCAGCTCCTGGATTATGTGGAAAAGTGTGATCTCCTCATTCTGAGAATCCCAGCATTCAGGGAAGAGGGTGAGAATGCTTTGGAGTTAAAGAAACCTGAATTCAAAACTGGATGATGCCACCTACGAGTTATATGACCTTGGCAAGTTACTTAACTTGCATTAGTTTTCCAATCTGAAACATAGGGAGTTATTACTAAGACTAAATGAAATCATGGAAGCAAAGCATGTAGCAAAGCCCCAGACATAGCAAGGAGATCATAAATATAATATATTTTTATTTATTACCTGAAAAAGGGCTCATGTCTGTACCTGATTTGATGGTGTCCACCTGACCATGCTAAAGCAAATATAGGGATGGGGGGTGGGTTGCCATGTTCTGTGATTCCTGCTTGTTATAAGCCAAGGCCCAAATGGGCCTAGATTTAAGCAAGGTCAGCAAAGTTCTGGATCTTTCCACTGCCGGAAGTCATTCAGAGAAGGGAATTTTCTTATTTTCTCTGGAGGTCTTTCCATCTGGAAGGTAGGTAACTTTGTATCCAGTAAACAGAGCCCTATCCTCTTCTTTATCTCCCTCATATTCTATCAAAGCTGTTCAAGTACAATTCCCTTAGGGCTCTGGTCAAGTTTTAAGTCTCTTCTTGAGCCTGTCTTTTCTCCTGTCCTTAACTCAGGAATGGAGCTCAGGCCTCAAATACTAAATGTCCCATGGTAGCATTTCTGTAGTTCCTGAGGACTCAAAATAGCAAGAACAGTTCTCTTCCCAAATGACATCTTTGATACTTGCACTTTCCTTTGGCTAAAATAGGGTAGAATCCCAGACAGAAAAAAAATAAACTCATCAGAAAATTGCCCTTCGCAGCTGGGTCAGATCAGATAAAAGTAGAACACTGAGGCAGGGCTCATCTGAAATCTCAAATGATTCATTATTTCAGTAAAGCAGCCAACTCCTCCTTGAATGTAAATGATTCTCTTTTTCCTTCTTCCCTGTTTAATGTGGAGAATACCAGAGGCTGTTTTATTCAGGGCTGAGGCCTTTTATAATTACTTCAGACGTTAGTGCATAAGGACGCAACAAAGCTGGGGAGAGAGCTGGGCCCCTGCTCAGTGGGTAATTTTGTTTTGTCTAGCAGCATTTTTTTTAAACATGTGTTATTAAAGGGAGGGTTTAAACACACACACGCACACACACACACACACACACACACACACAAACAGGACTCTCTATGCTAGTATTTTCCAAACTTGGGTGAGGAAAAGGTAAGCTAGGAGTGTGCTCTTCTCTCTTCCCCCAGACAAGCAAAGCGGACTTACTGTCGGTAGTTGTAAGCAATGTCAGCAAACTGCTTTCGTCTGGCTCGATACACAGGATCTTTAAAACCCTAGGAGAAAGGAGACACTTGATTTCTCAAGGCGTGAGCAGAGAGGTCTGGCATATCTATGCACAATTCAAATGGGGGCTCGTGAGCTCTGACAGTCCAGCTCTCCTTCCTCAGATTATACCCTGAAAATAAGGTTTCAGTGAAACTAATGGTAAGCTTTCCCACCAGGTATTATGAATGGCACATTATCAGCAACACCTTCAATTCAGTGTGGGCCTCTCTGCTATGGAATTCCAAAGTGCAAATGGTGTACAGGTTTTTTAAAAAAAATCTCATCTACAGCATTTCTAACTTGCCAACTTGCTAAACTAGGCAGTTAGCAGGATAGATGTCTATGACAAAAATATATAATATCCACTAAATACCTAACAATGGTATGTGTCTAGAACTGCTTCCTGACCTTTTATTTTAAGATTTATTTATTTATTTATTTGAGAAAGAGAGAGAGAGAGATAGCACAAGCAGGGGGAAAGGAAGAGGGAGAGGGAGAAGCAGACTCCCTGCTGAGCCAGGAGCCCCGAGTCAGGACTCCATTCCAGGACCTGGAGATCATGACCTGAGCTGAAGGCAGATGCTTAACCACCTGAGCCACTCAGGCGCCCCTTCCTGACTTCTTAATAAACAAACAGGTACATGCTTGCTGCTATTGCAATTTTTAAAAATACTATTCCTTGAGTGCTTACTATGTGCCTGTCTGTGTGGGCTAGGGACTTCTTTTATCTGTAACTCTCACAAAAAACTTGTAAGGTAGATCAGTATGATTATCCCCATCCTTCTAGAATATACAGTGGCTCAGGGAAAAAGGGGTCAAGCAAAGATGAGGCCAGGGTTTGAATCACCCAGTTTCATGTTCTTTTCACTACACTTCAGTAATTGTCAACCTTTATAACATGGCAGGGGCTCAACTGAGAAATCAGTCTCAATATATAAAAATGAAGATAATCATTTCTCCTCTGAGGCTCACCTGCAGGCAGCCTTTCCCCAACAATTCATAAGTAGCATATTTCTAAACAGTGAAAAGAAGCCAAGAGTGTCTTTCAGTGTTAGTGCAACGTATCCCTCAGTCAGAGGTAAGCCCAATTAATTAAAAGGGCCTTTTCCCTGCACTTTCTTCTAGGAGCTCTATGGTTTAAGGTCTTGCATTTAAGTCTTTAATCCATTTCAAGTTAATTTTTGTGAGTGGTGTAAGATAGGCATCTAATTTCATTCTTTTTGCATGTGAACATCCAGTTTTCACAACTCCATTTATTGAAGAGATCATCATCCTTTCCCCATCGAGTGTTCTTGGCTCCCTTGTCAAATATTAGTTGACTGCCTATGCATGGGTTTATTTCTGGGCTCTCGATTCTGTTCTATTGATTGGTCTGTATGTTTTTAGCCAGTACCACACTATTTTGATTTCTATAGTTTTGTAATATAATTTGAACTCAGGAAGTGTGATACCTCTACCTTTGCTCTTCTTTCTCAGGATTGCTTCTTCACACTGGTTTTAGCAATGATTTTTTTGGATATGACACCAAAAGTACAAGCAACAAAAGCAAAAGTAAACAAGCAGAACTATATTAAACTAAATGCTTTGGCACAGCAAAAGAAACAACCAACAAAATCAAAAGGCAACCAATGGAATGGGAGAAAATACTGCAAACCATATATCTAATAAGGGGTTAATACCTGAAATACATAAGTAACTCATACAACTCAACCAAAAAATTCCAATTAAAAAATGAGCAGCGGAACTGAATAGGTATTTTCCAAAGACAAAATAACACATAGCTGGTAAGTACCTGAAAAGATGCTCAACACTAATCTTCAGGGAAATGCAAATCAAAACCACAATGAGATATCACCTCACACCTGTCAGAATGGCTATCATCAAAAAGGCAGGAGATAACAAGTTTTGACAAGGATATGGAAGAAAGTGAACCCTCATGTACTATTGATGGGAATGTAAATTGGTGTAGCCACTATGGAAAACAGTATGGAGGTTCCTTAAAAAATCAAAAACAAAACTACCATAAGAGCCAGCCATCTCACTTCTGGGTATGTATCTAAGGGAAATGAAAACAAGATATTGAAGAGACATTTGCCCTCTCATATTCACTGCAGCATTACTCACAACAGCCAAGGCAGATGTTGATCAAAGGGTACAGACTTGCAGCTATAAGATGAATAACTTCTGGGAATCTAATGTAAGCATAGTGACTATAATTAATAATACTGTATTATACACTTGAAAGTTGCTAAGAGAATAGATCTTAAGTATTCTCATCACACACACACACACACACACACACACACACACATACACAAATGGTAAACATGTGAAGTAATAAAGATATTAACTAACCTTATAATAATTTTGCAATATATATGTGTATCAAATCATCATGTTATACACTGTAAACTTACACAATGTGATATGACAATTATATCTTAATAAATCTGAAAAGGGGGGTATTTTACAAAACGAAAATGACTGTAATCTAAATTTTAGAAAGACATGAGACTAGCATCATCACTGTAGGACTTGCTTTGTTCCTTCCAAGCATTTCCCAATAAGCGATAACATCTACCCCTTTAGCTTGCTCAGCGAGGAGCCTGCTTCTCCCTCTGCCCATCCCCTTGCTTGTGCTCTCTCTCTGACAAATAAATAAATAAAATCTTTAAAAAAATCAATCAATCAATCAATCAGAGCCTGCCAGCAATTCCAAAGAATCAGGGAGATATATATATATATATATATATATATATATATATATATATATATATATATATATAATCTGAGACTCTGTAACATAGAGTCTGGCATATGGAAAGAACTACAAACACTGGTTGAAAGAAAGAAGGAAAGAGGAGGGAGGGAGAGAGGGATGAGCAGAGGGAAGGAAGAAAGAATTTCTTAGTTTGTTTATTAAGATAAACAAATTTTGAGAAATAGAGAAATTTAAATGTTTCATATTGGAAAATTAAAATTGCCATAAATTTTTATTCCAAACCTAAATCTCAAGTAAATTAAGTGATCATTCAGTTTAGAAAAGATTCCATGACACAGTTACTACAAAGCATAGCTCTTCGGTTTTCCTTAGAGTACTAAATAGTTTGGAATCATTCATTACAGGTAGGAAGGCTTAGGAATCTAAAAACTTAACACTACCCTTGGCGCACTTCTACTGGATGAAGATAAGTTGCTTGGGATGATACAGTCAGGAAACTGGGCACCATGATTTAATTTCCAAGTAGTACTAAACGCACCCCTTTAGGAACCTACCTGCCAGACTAAATGTAGAACACATCTCCATACTTAAGACTCAAAATATAAACCTAATTCTTGCCAGTCATTAAGGTTTGATCATCACAGTTATCTTCACCTACCTGTCTTATTTAATAGTCAGGAATAAATGGCTCTCTCCAGCCCCTAAGTATACAGTGTAGACTTTTGCACCTGTAAGTCATCTTGGAAAATACCTATTTCTATATTTTAATCTAGATATGAGGAAAATGAAGCCCATACAGCCATTTGCAGAACCAGCACCTCTGCTGGGGTTTTCTGTTTGTACCCATGTAGCGGGCTGAGGTTTGAGGGTTGAGCAGGAAACCAGGATGGTGAGGGAAGATTTCCTTTAGCCAGTGGATTTCCACTCCATTATGCTGCCTCTGGGAATGAGATGCCCATGACAATTTCTCTTCCCTATTTAGTTCTTTATCTTTGATCTTTTTTTTTTAATTTAAATTCAACATATAGTACATCATTAGTTTCAGATGTAGAGTTCAGCAATTCATCAGTCAATATATTTTGTCTAGATAGTTCAAAGATATTTCGTCAGAGAAAAAAAGTTTCCTGTAAAATTGTATACCCAGTAGGTATCAACTCTGTCAGAGGGAATATACAAATGAAATAATGGAAAAGTACACCAGAGTCTAACAAATGTTATGAAAATGAGAAACAGTAACTGTGTTATTTTTCTATACTATTTATACTTTTGAAGTTTTGTACTATAAGTGTGGATTTCTTTTGTAACTAGTAAAAAAGTGAAATAGTATTACAAATCTATCTCAGACCATTATGAAGAAGTAACAGAAGATTCACACGTTGAGTTATATCAACACACACATACACAGTATATCATATGGATCTTCCATAGGGAAAGTTTCTAATCACAGTCCTTTCCGGCTCAAAGTACCTAATAAGTTCATTATCAGTCTTCAAGAAGCACCCACTGGCCAGGCTGCAATTTCTGTCCCTCAGTTATCAGTGAAAGAGAACTGGGACCTCAAAGTCCATCTCTTGGTTTGGCCTTGCATCATTTGGGCTGCCAGATGACCACAGGGCCTCTGCAGCCATGTGGAGTACACTCTGAATTAAGTACACTCTGAATTAAGCTTCACTTGATGATGACTAATCATCCTGTCTCAATTTAGACTAATAGCAGCAATTTCAGTAGCACTGCATGTAATTTATTTATAATCACCCTGTCTCAATTAAGCTAATAGCAGCAATTTCGGTTGCACTGCATGTAACCAAGTATGTTTTGACAGGAAAATATATTGTTGGTGAAGGAGGAGTGGGCAGGAGGGGGAAGAGGGGAGGAGTGGAAGGGACAGAATGGAGAGAATTCTACATGATGCAAAGTTATAACATCACCTGCAGTCTGTATGCAAACACCTTCCTTAATCTTGGAATTTTTGTTACTTGGGTGTTGAAGTGTGTGGTTTTGTTGTTGTGGGGATTTCGGGGAGTGGGTAACTACATGGTAAAGTCTTCTGGGTATTCTAGACTGAGATCTTTATTTTATCATTTCTTGATGTCATGGCTGAGGTTAAACCTCAGAAATGCCATCTTTAGACTAGCAAGGAGAACAGGGGGTTTCAAGTCAGACGGGCTGGGTGGATTACTAACCCCAGTCACTAGGAGCTCGGCTTGAGGTTAGTCAGTTCAACTCTCAAACCTACGTTTCTTCATCAGTAAAATGAGACTGTCAGCTACCTCACAGTATTGGGTGGGTTAGATTAGGTAACATAGGCAGAGCACCAAGTAATAATCTGAATTTAAAAAATGATGTATTTGTACAAAATGGTGGGAAATCCAAAAACTGAGAAATCTGGCTCAGAACACAAAAAGGATAGAGTCTGTAATGGGTCACTGAGCCCCATCACCCCACCTTGGACCTTCTAAGCAGCATCTGTAGAATTCTTACCTTGCAATTTCTATTTCATCTATGCCAATAATGAGAGGCTGTTTGCATTCCATCAATCCCACACCAACTGGAGGAAGGATGGTACACAGGAGAAAGAGGTTCAAAGTGGTACAGTATCTGCCAATGTCATCCTGCAGGCACTGGCCAGAGATTTGCAAACTAACAGACCAGGGCAGCACTGACAACAGCCCCACCGCCCCTTGCCCACTCTCTATTGTTGGCCATGGCCGCCACCAATAAGGCCAAGAAGTCTGTTCTGGAAAGGATTCAGATACCTGGTTGTCCAAGCCAATAACCTGGGAGTCATTGTTTTACTTCTCTCTTCCTCTCTTCCTTCATACCCGATAATCAATTTTTGTCCATTCTTCCCTCCAAATATCTTAAGTCTGTCCTTTTTACTTTTTTCTCACTGCTACCCCTTAGTTCAGGACCCCGTCACTTCTCGCCTAGACTACCATAACTGCTTCCCAAGTGGCCTTTCTTTGAGTTGTCTCCATGCCTCCCCCCTCATGCAGCCCAAGTAGATTTATGAAGTGCAAATCTGGTGGGGTCACTCCCTTCCTTAAAAACTTTCAATGGCCTCTCATCAATTTTAGGATAAAGTCCAAAATTTTTAACACAGTCCAAAAGGCTTTGTGTGATCTGGCTCTGCCTATGCTTCCAACTCTGTGTTGAACTACAATTGGAGTTCCACATGCTACATTCCAAATTCATCCAAATTGGTCTGATTTTAATTCTTTAAATACATCATGCTTTTTCCCACATTAAGGCCTTCACACATGCTGTTCCCTTTTATTGGAATACTTTTTCCCACTCTTCCAGACCAATAAGCTACAACTTGGCCTTTCCATCCTGCATTTTTAGAGACTTTTCTTGCTTTTTCCTAAGTTTATTGGTTTTCCTCTATAATACACTTTCTCAATAACCTGAGTGTTTCTCTTTTCAGATAATCATTATGCTTGTTAATATTATTAAACTCAGGACTCTGTTTGTTTCACTTATCACTGGATTTTCAGTGCATGGCATATTTTTGAGTAGGAGTTGTTAAAAAAATTATGCAAAAAAATTAGATCACTGCCTAACAAGCTTGCTGTACACTCAAGGGACGTGTATATTTGTTTGACGTGCAATTTACTACTTAGTAAGGCCCAAACTCTTCAAGGTAAGATGCTGACTTATAGAAGATGGATAAGTAGCAAAATATTTATTTTATGATCAAGTTGCAAGTGATTTCTGTCCAATAGAGAAAGGAACACTCACGGTTATGGCTTTATTGCCTTCTAGAATATTAATCACTTGTATAGCAATCTCTGTGATCTTGCTCCAGCACTAGATTTTTCAAAGACCATCCATACTTTGGTCTTTTGTAGCTTCCTTCACACCAGTGTTGTCATCTGGCTGCTTTCTTCACTATTGAGTTAATGGATTTTTGACAAATGTTGACTATATACCTGTATGACAGTTGTTTTTAACTTTTTTTAAATGATGCCTTGACAGAGCAACTTAGGAGGAATGCAACAAGTCTTTGATGACTGACATCCTTACAACAGACTCTAATGGGGCCCTTGGATGGAGAAGTTTGAATGGGAGAAAGGAAGAGAAGAAAAGCACTAGAAATATAGCCCTGCTCTTGGGAAGGGCAAGGCTCTTTCTGGAGAGAAGAGAAACTCAATATCTGTATCTGAAAGACTGAAAAACAGTTTGAAAGCTTCAGGTAGTAGAAGAAAGGACAGTGTGTTGACTAATATTTTTCCCCCGGAAAGCCCCCCAGTGCAGATCTTCAGCTTTAGACACTGGCGTAGGCACCAGGGGAACTGGAATAGGGAACTCTGGGGTTAAGGTCTGTGTGGCAGAGGCTCCCCAAGATCTGTGTTTAATCCTTCTTTCAGAGAACACTGCTCAACCACTTTTCTCAGTCTTCTTTGAAGTTCATAGTGGCCATGTGACCGGGCTGCAATCAATAAAATTTGAGGGAAGGTTGTGAGTCACCTCCAGACCTGACCCATAAAGACCTGGGAGTGATTCTCACTCCCTTTTCCCATATGCTGGAAGAATGAAAAGGGCTCTGAGGACTTGAAGGAAGGTGCAACCATTTAGTGGAAGGGACTTAGTCTCTGCAAGACTGTGTGGAGCAATTTCCTTACTGACCTACACTGGAAATAATCTTTCAGTGGGTTAAGCCATGGAGCTTTGGGGATTGTTTGATAAGCAGTTAGCCTACCCTACTTGTTAGAGGGCTCAACTCACATCTTCCTCTTTCCAGAAGTCCTCTCTAACAATTCCAGTTCACAGTGACCTTAGAACCGTTAACACATGCCATCTGATTCATTAAACCTGGTGTTTAATCATGTACTTTTGTGTGTTATGATTTAAACTAAATATTACCCAAACTGCATTCCATGGAACACTACCATTTAAGATAATGTTGCTAGGTATTCCATGGAAAGGGGTTCCATAAGTAAAAAAATTTGAGGGACGTTAGGTTGAATGAGTCTCATGTTCACAGGACTTGCCAAAGTCCCAAATGAGATAATGGGACTTGCATATGCTTAAAATGCAGTTCTAGAATACACTGTTTCTCATTTTGATCATGAGAATTTTTTTCCATAGATTATAGTTTGGGAAGCATGCATATTACCCTTTCACTTGTGTGTGGGGGGGTGGGTGTATCTATATATCTATATCTTATGCCTTCTATGAGGTTACAGTTCATGAGGAAGTGAATTTATTTTTCTCTGATGCTCTGTGCTCAAAGTATGAAACACCATGCACACAGTTCCATAGTATCAGCGTCAAAACTTGGCCTGGGGAAGAGGTAGGTGGAAGGCTTCAAGGAGGCCAACATATGAGTTGGGCCTTAGGAAATGAATAGAGGTTTTGTAGCAGGGAAAGAACAGGTGAGCAGATAAGGAAAAGCATCCCATGTGAAGGAGACCACATAGACAGGCCCACAGAGGCTGGGGAATGGTCAGAGAAAGGAGACTCAGTCTTAGAATGGAAATCAAACAGACCACTTGGATTCTGACTTTGTAAATACGTAACCTGTAAGCTGTAAAGCTGTAACCCAGTCACCTCTGGCACCCCCTTTGGAAAGAGTAGACACCACTCCCTCCTGTACCCCACAACTGGAGGCCCCTGGAGGACATGGGTCATGTCTTATGAATCATTTCAGCTCCCCGTTCCTTTACATAGCCTGGGACGCAGGTCTCCCTCTCTGAAATTTCTCATCTGAATGAGAAAACACAACGCTCCCAGGATGGCTATCACACCTAAATTTTAAAAATGCCGGTAAAGCATTTAGCACAGTGACTGGCACACAGTCTATGCTCAAGAAATGCGAGCTGCCAGGATCACTTGCTTAGTAAATAGTTGGGGAAGGGAGGAAGGCAGAAGGGGAGGAGGGAGGGCAGGACACTGGCAACAACAGAAAGAAGGCTGAGTGGAATGCAGCTATCCTATTTCATTCTCCCACTTAGCTAACCCTGGGACTCAGATGCCCTTTACCCTCTGTTGCAGGAACAATCCTTCCTTGGCTACATTTCTCAGAGTGGTTATTTTGGAGACCCTGAAGTGAGATATTGAGTTAAACATCAGTGCACACTGCCAAGGGCAGGGGAGCGTACTGCGGCGGGGACAGAGTGGAACAGAGGGTCCTTTTGGGAAGAACACCCGCCACTTCTCACACATGGCAGCCAAGGCCTGTGGGGCCCGAGGGAGTGTGGGGAAGCACTCTGGAGGGTTTACTCTGTCCTTGGCCCATTGGTTCCCAGGCTCTGATGAAGGAACAGAGAGAGCCTGGCCTCCTCAGTGGGAAGACTGTGTACCTGACAAAATTGTTCTTTTATGATAAAATTCATCAGAGCGAGAGGCCAGGGAACCAAAAATGTGGGCTGGGTCTGTAAGGAGAAATGAATTCCAGGGAATTTGATGACCAGCTCATCTGCCTGAAGAGACACAAGGATAAGAAGATGGAAATGTCCACATCTGTGGCCTCTTCCCTCTTTCCCCTCTGCCCCAAGGGAGCAGCAAGTATGGCCAGTGGAAGGGTCTTGGGTTAAGGCAGGAGGCGTGGAGGCTGGTAAGAGGAAGAAACACCCTGATGGGCTGCTTTCATGGCCTGGGTCAAGGTGGCCAGACGGCTTTTCCAGAGGAATGATCTCTTTGCAGACGCTTTGCTCCCAAGGCCCACAGCCAAAGACCTGTCGAAGGGGATCTGGAGCCTCTTCTGGAGCACGTCTACTGCCCCTGGGCCCCACAGGAGAAGGCTGCACCATCCCCAGGAAGGTGAATGGGGATCAAAATCCTCCAACCTTACCTTTAGGTTTTTGGGGGAGAAGGTGCTTAAGTATATATTTATTAGGAGACTGAAATATGATTCCTATCCTGAGCTAAGTAGTTTCACAAGTAAGAATCAAGGAAGCTATGGGGCATCCTTGTCAAGATGCACAGGCCAGAAAACTACTGTAATAGGGAGACTAGAAACATGCTTGCCATTGGGGGTTGCTTAGTAAGTTATGGCAATGCACGAAAAATTATACATATAATAATTGTATAATTTAATTTAATAGTTTAAAAATTTAATAATTCATATTAATGTCTAACTAGTAGAAAGAGAGACGGGGGAAAGAGATGGGGAGAGGAGGAAGGAAGCACACCAAAATTAACACCAATTATTTCAGGACAGTGTGACAATAGGTGATTTTTTTTTCTAGTTTCAAGTCTGGGTGTCAGGAGGGAATTCACCTTTGTTTCTGTTAATAAAATAGTTTCTCACTGTAAAAAAAAAAATGCAGAATACCATCAAGAGGAAAAGAGAAGTAACTGGAATCATGGGTGATCTTCATTTTCTTCCCTCATGCTTTTCTGTATTTTTAAGTCCACTATGAGGGATTTACTATTTAAGTGAAAATAAGCAACATGTGTTCATATTTTAAAAGGCCAGCCAACTCCAGAAATAACTCTCTCTTTGTCTCTGGGAAAGCACTGGAATTTCTGCTACTGGGCTGGACCTTTGTCTTCTGGCTCTGTGAGCACCGGAGTAAGAGTCTTAAGACCCAAAGATTAGCACAGGACCTTAGAAAAGTCATTTACTCTCACTGGGCCTCAGTGAATCTATCTGTAAAATGGGAACATCTGCTTTGCTTCCTGCAAAGAGCCTTTGTGAAGATCAAGTTCACAACTTACTCAACTGTGAAGACCCACAGAGATGTAAGAAAACAGACTCCAGATGAAATGTAGACACTCTCACTCAGTTACACTAAACCACTAGAAATGAAAACAGCTTCCAAGTCATTTAAAGATGAAGAAGCCATTTGCCGGCAGAGATTAAGTGACAGCCCATGTGATGGTGGCACTTTCCACCTAAGGAGGATGTCAGAACTGGCCCTGGCCCTGAGTCCAGCCTGAGCTGCTCCTCCCTGGAATCCTCCACCCCCACAAAAAATGGTGAAGTTCCCCCATCCTGGTCTTCTTCTCAGAAACCAGTAGGGAACCTGCTCCCCTGCCCACCAGACACAGGACACAGTCTGAGTTCTTTGTCTGGTACATCAGACCTTTTTTTTTTATTACTTTTTTAAAGATTTATTTATTTATTTGAGAGAAAGAGAGAGAGCAAGCACAGGGAGGGGCAGAGAGAAACTTTAGCAGACTCCTTGTTTAGCTCAGCTCAGAGCCCAGTGCAGGGCTCGATGCAGGGCTCAATCTCACGACCCTGAGATCATGACCTTGAGATCATGACCTGAGCCAAAACCAAGAGTCAGATGCTTAACCGACTATGCCACCTAGGGGCCCCACATCAGACCTTTTAAAATCTGGCCCTCACGCCTAATGCACTAGCCAGTCATTTCAAAATATTCTGCATTTCAAAATATTCTGGATACTTTCAGGACACTGGGTCTTTGCACAATTTGTTCCCTCAGCATCTTCTACTCAGGGTTTAGGATCTAGTTCCAATGTCACCACTGCCCTGCTGTACCTGGCAGAGCTGTTAGTGGTTTACTGTTTCCCAAACCCCTGCCTTAAACCTCTGTAGTTGTCTGAAGACAGAAAGAAAGATGATTTACATATATATGTGTGTTTGTGTGTATGTGTGCATACATACATACATACGTATATATACATATAAACAATAGTTTCCGGAGGCCAATCCATATTTGCGCCAACAATAGTAACGACCATGATAACCATGGCAGTGATGATGTATAAGAAGACACCCTACAAATGTCTGTCCTACAAGCAAACAAATGAAGACACATTCCTGGGGATCAGGGAGTGGAGTAGGGTCAGGGAGGGGAGCACTGAAAGGGTCTGATTGGAAGGGCCACCAACACGGAGACTCACAGGATGGTCTGCATCCAGTTCCGCTCCATAGCTGAGAATCTGATTGGCAAATCTGTCGAGCTCTTGAATGGTTCTTGGGAACCAGGGCACTGAAACACAGAAAGGGCAAAGTCCTGAGCTGAAGATTGGCAGGACATGGCCAAAGGCCTCACCAAGGTCAGAAGCATGGATCAGCCCCAATTAGACAAACCAATGGGGGGAACATGGGGTCCCATATAACCCCCAACTTACTATAATACAAAAGTTAACGCCCATTTTTCTTGGAAACTATAATTTTTTTTTTAATTTCAGCTTTGTGGAGGTTTACCTGACAAAATTATAAGATAAAGTATACATCATTGTGATTTGACATAGGTACACATTATGAAAGCATTTTCCCCATCTAGTTAATTAACACACACATATTTATTTTTCGGGGTTAGTAAAAACACGTAAGTTCTACTTTCTTAGCAAGTTTCAATTATATAATACAGTGTTATTGACTACAGTCGCCATGTCTTATACTAGGTCCCCAGATCTTACTCACCTTATAGCTGAAACATACCCTTTTACCAACCTCCCCCTCTTTCTCCCAGCCCCCAGCCCCCGGCAATCACTTATCTACTGTCTGTTTCTATGAGTTTGGTGCTTTTTTTTTAGGTTCCATATATAAGGAATACCATGCATTATTTGTCTCTGTCTGGTTTATTTCACTTAGCACCTTAGAAAATAATTTTAAAACATCTTCCCAAACATATTCTTTTTCCTGAAGATTTTCTCTGAATTATCTCAAAATTTACCTCCCTCCCACCTATTATGGTATAGTGGGGTGGTTTTTGATGGTTTTCTTTAGTAGCAGAGTATTACATGTAACCCCAGAATATAAATCAGATAAAACCAGAGCTGTTCTGTTTTATGCAAGGATAAGCCCATGAGACCCCATCTTCCTATCACATATCTCCCTCCCAAAGTTTCCCAGGCATCATCGTGGCAGAATCTTTGATGCCCAAGCCAATTTGAAAGTCACTGATGAAACAGAATGGAGTCAGGCAGTTTAGGATTTGACAGTGCTTTGTAGGACCTAAAGAACCCACAGGCTTGCTTCTGGAGTAGCCTAGTGGGGGAGTAGGTGAGGCCTGAGCTGTGTGGCCTACGGGGAAGAAGACACATGGAGGGTGGAATTGTTCCAGGAATGAACAGAGACTAGGACCTTTTGGACTGAAAGGTCCATGAGCGGAGAAACCATGAGTGCCTTGTAGTTCAGGTGCCCGGAGGAGAGGGAGGGCTTGGGGGTGGGGGGTGAGAAGCGATGGAGGAAGGAAGGAAGGAAGGAAGGAACAAATGAACGAATGAACGAACGAACTCTGGGTATGCTAACTTGTAAGGCATTCACAACAGTAACTACAGTCCATGGAGCGCCAACTCTGGTCTAGTTGCTGTTTCTGATTTCTGAAGTATCTCCAAAATAAGAAGGCATCATGATCCCTATTGTACAGATGAAAAACTGCAGCTGTGAAAGTATAAATAACTAGTTGAAGGCCACACAAGAAGTAAGAAAGTGGTAGCTCCAGGACATGGGAGGCTAGGGGAGCCAGAAGGGAGGCCAAGGCATCCAATGCTTCTTCCCCTGAAACGAGGTTTAGAGGAAAAGATGCTGAACTTGGAATCAGTAAGGTCCGGCTTGGAATCCAGGCTGCATCTACTTGCTTTTGCTCTCTGTGCCTCAATCCTAACTGTAAAAATGGGAATAATAGCCACAATAATAGGAAGAGTAGCAGATGTTTTTTGAGGCCTTACCACGTGCCAGCTACCACCGTGCTTACCATTTTGGTGGAATATCTCTTTTAATCTGAGTATTACTGTGAGGAGTACATGGGAATGTAGGCAAAGGGCGCAGCACAATGTCTCGCCCATAAAAGGAAGCTTCTCATCTCAGGCAGGTTATTTCGGATTCTGGCCCTGCTCAGGTGGGGCGGGAAAGCACACGCTTGCCATCTAGTGGCCAGACTGGGGAAACGCCACCCGTGATCTCGACATAGAAGAGGCAGGCAAGAAATCAGCCACATTCCACCAAAACGAGATGCTTATTTCAACAGCATTAACAAAGGGCCATTTAGAGCCTTGTTTCCATAGACGTGGGGTGCAAGGCTGTCTGCCCCATATGTGAGTGATAAAAAGTAACACTGAGTGCTGTTCTAAATATTTCACCTGTGAGGCGGGTACTAGTGGTCTCCCCAGATCACAAACGAGGAAGCTGAGGTACAGAGAGGTTAGGTGGCAAACCCAAATACAGGTTTTCCTCTGCTAGGAAACAGAGGAGTCAGGATTCAAACTCAGGCCTGGATGACTCGGTGGTTTCCATTGTGACCATGAATCCACCCCGCCACTCTGGGGGTTAGAGCACATTGTTAGCTGGGCTCTGGAGCCTGATTGCCCGAGTGTCCTTGCCGTCTACCACCTGGAGGTTCCATGCCCCTAAAGCCCAGCCCACTTCTCAAGGCTGGCTCTCTGTGGCCAGTCACAGGAACAGACCTTGCAGTCGTATTCCAGCTAAGGCTTATCTAGCACTGGCTAGCTGACAGGCACTGTCCTAGATGAGTTATTTACCACCTCACCCAAATCCACATAGCAACCCCAGGAGCTGGGTGTTATTACTATCCCCATTTTATAGATGAGGATGTGGAGGAACAAGGAGGATAAGTCTCTTCATAGACCTCCTGGGTCCTAACTTCTAGACTTTGGAGTCTGAGATGACTCAGCACCAGGCTCTGCTCACCTAGCACAGCACCCGGCTTCCCACTTTGTCTCTGGAACATTTCTCCAGGCTTTTTTTTCTTCTTGAGCCCACTGCTTTATCTTGTACAATAGACCTCTGTTGTCAGCACTGAAAATGGGGTCTATTCCTTACTCAGGTTTGGAAGGACTTGAGAAAGGACATCTACTGTAGTCAGTCAGGGCTCAGGATCCCCTCTGAGACCCTTCCGGCTTCCCCAGAATGTCACCATCCCATCACCTCTCTTCCAGGGCACCCCTTCCCCACTCATTCGTTCTCTCTCTTGCCTGAGAATCATCCATAATTCCAGCAGTCACAGTTGCCCCCAGAGACACGGCAAGCCAGCCTTGTGTTGCTGTCACCAACCTTCTGACTTGGGGCACCCTTCACCTTGTCGAAATAGATTCCACAAATAGATATTCAGCACCTACTACTAGGGCACTAGACACTGAGGGAGGCTTCACCTCTGCGGTGCTTATGTTTTAGTGGGAGTGGGCGGCCAGAAAGAAATAATAAATACATTTAAATAGATAACAATGCCAGGCCGTTCTTGAAGAAGAAAGTGGGGTAAGAAGATGGAGAGGGAGGGGGATACTATTTCATATATCATTCTGTGACTCCAGACCCCAGAGGGAGGGTCTTGGTGCCCTGTCACTGCCTTGCTGTAGCTCAAGGGGATCTGGGATAGCCAGGGTCCATCCTTAGTCCAGAACTGGCTCCCCGTTTGTCTCCGGGAGAGTCAGTCCGGCAATCATCAAGACCCAGCACAACAGGGCCGGCCACCTCCGGCTGGAATGCTGTCTCTGTACTTACTATCTGTGGCACCCAGAACAAATTTGGAAACGTCTTTGTGCCTCAGTCTCCCTAACTGTAAAAATGGGGATAATGATAGCACTATACCATACTACTTGATTGGAACAATATAAAATTAAGCAAGTGAATATGTGTGTTCACTGAGAACAGTACTGGTATATAGTAAATATTGTTACTGTTCACTTGCAAGCTCCTGGGAATTTGTTAACCCTGACCTTAGCTTAGAGAGCGGAGTAGAAAGTCTTCAGGCGAGACTAGAAAATCTGCTACTTACTTTGTTGTGTAATTGAGCAAGTATTTTATCTCTCCGAGCTTTAGTGTTTTATCCACAGTATGGATTAGAATCATCTTTCTATATTACTTCATTTTTGCATGAATTAAATACTATAGCAAATGTGACACATCTTAGCACAGTGAGTGGTCTGCTGTAAGTGCTTTTCTGTATTAACCATGAAGGTGATGAAGAATTTAATCATGGTGATAAAAAAGGAAGAAAAAGAAGGAAGAGGAAGAAGAAGAGGAGGATGAGGAAGGGAAAAAGGAGGAGGAAGAAGAAAGAAAGGAGGGAGAGGAAGAGGAAGAGGAGAGAAGGGAGACTGGGGTCAGAAGCCCGTTCACAGTCAAGCTCTGGTACTAACAGGCTTTCTAATCTTGGGCCTCAGTTTCCCCCTTCCATACAATGTGAGGTACTGGATTCACTTGTTGCTGTAATCCCTTTTGGGTTTTGTATTTCAAGCCCTACCAGAATGCTGTGAAGGGCTGAGGCTGGCCAGAGGGGATGTGAAAATATACTTCTAGTTCAATCAGTGTGTCCATCTTGCTTGCTTCTGGAAATATAGTCACTGCGTTTGTTCGGCCCCCAAAATGCATGGCACCTCCCATTTCCCCTTCTCCTCTCACCAAAGGAAGCAGGTTCTACTCCACAGATACAAGTGTTTTTGCCCCACCTGCATTCAGAGCTGTGTGTGCGGCCGTCTCCCCACTGAACGCCAGAGGGCAGCAGAACCGGCATTTTTTTCAGCTCTGGGGGTTTTGTTTTTTTTAGCTCTTCCAAAGGGGGAACACTAGTTGGACCAATTGGCTTAGCTCAGACCTCTAGGTGGAAAAGAAAAAAAAATCAAAGAACGTGAGAAGATCGCAAAACCTCAAAGGATTCAAGTCTTGGCAAAGAGGAGACAAAGGTGGGAGCAGCCCACCAAGCCCCAAGCCCTTGTCACAGATACTGTGAGGGACCCCCAGGCAGCACTGCAAGGCTGTGAGGTGCTCACCCCTGTCCAGGGACCTCTGGTCACCACCCAGAAAAGGCCCAGAACACAGCCAGGTTGGAGAAGCAGCAAAGCTTGGTGGGCTAATCATACAGACTTCAGAGCCAAATCACCTGGGTCCAAATCTTGCCTCTGCTACTTGGTAACTTTGGCTATGAAGCAAGCAGTGTGAAGACCCAGGTACTAAAGGGAAGGAGACTACAGAGGACCCCAGACAAAACAGGACCAAGCCTTTACCTTTTTGTACGAAGCCTACACTTTGTTTTACAGTCTATCGTATTTACTTCTTTCAATACTACACATATATTTGTATACGTATATCATACATACTCATATATGCAGGTAGGTGTGTATCTCAGAGTTCAGAGAGGCAGAACCACTGCATGTCCCTATATCTACATATCTGTATTTGTTTCTATGCACCTGTAAGACCATTAACCTCCTGTGTGATGCCGGAGCTTGAAGTCCCCAGGGCAGGAGACAGAAGGGAAAACCAGTGTAAAATGGAGGAGATCAAGGCTGGAACCCCACAAGGACGGACAGAGAACAGCGGAAGCCTACAGTTGGTAGACTCCAGCCATTCTTGTCACCTCACCCTTGATGGAGCTGGTGGCCTGCAGAAACAGGGGTCCTTCATCTGCAGTTGAAGACATTCACCTGGCCCAAGGGCTGGTGAGGATGAGAGGCTCCAGGGAAGGTGGACTGGTTGCAAGCCCACTTGTAAAGCTTGCACCTTATCCTGTGCAAAAGGTTTGCACATCCTGGGCCTGAAGCTGGCAGGTCTGTGTCCAAGTTTCATCTCTCCCACCCACAAACTCTGTGACTCTGAGCAAGTGACTTGATTCCTGAGACTCTGGCTTCTCCTCTGTGAAATGGGAGAGACAACCAATTCCTGGCCTGCTTCCTTGGTTGGGGTGAGAAGCGACTGACTTGCAGTAGGTCCATCTGCCATCCTTACACTTGAACCTCACAAAGAAAACCCAGAGACACGTCTCTTGTTAAGGACTGCCACAGAGGCCACTGGTGGCAGGGTCAGGGTTCATACCTGTGAACCTGGGATCTTCTAATTTTCCCAGCCAAAAGTTATAGCTACCTTTTTTCCTTTGAAGTTAATTTTTTGAGAGCTTAGGATGCACCAGATACAATGCTAAGCGCATTACTTCCATTGTTTTAATTCTCAAAGCAATGCTAGGGGGTAGACATTATTTTTGCTTTTCTGATGAGCAAACTGAGGCTCGAAGAGGGGAAGGAACTTGGTTAAGATCACTGAGCTCACTGCGGAATGAGGACTCTGAGAACTGCTCTGCTCGGCAGGCTTAGAATAAGGTGGGGGGCAGCAGAGGGTTGATTTTAGATTCCTAATCTCCCATCTGGAGACAGAAAAGAGGTGACGAACTAAAGCAGGAATCTAAAGGGCTTGGAGAAAACCCCTAGGACAGCCCCGGGGCCTCCCCATCTCCCATCCCAACCCTCCCTGGATTTAAGGGTAGTAACTTTTTAACACTGAAGTTCTCAGCTCTTCAAAGACACCCTCACATTTCCTTTATCTTCTTCAGTGGCGGTGCCGGGCCTCTCCCCCACCCTGGCACAGTGCTGGGAATAGAGACTGACCCTGGTGACCCAGGCCTTCGTCTTGAAAAGTTAAATCAGATTAGCTCATTAATGACCTTTGCAAATATCTCCGCGGTGGGCTGGCCTCTGTGGGCCCCTCGACTGCCTCACGGGCCGCTGGGCTCAGCGTTAATGAATGACTTGGGCAGGCTGGTGCAACAGAGGCCCTCTGTGAAGCCAGAGGCACTGGAGGGGGGCAGATCATTAATAAATATTGATTTGGCTCCAAGGGAAGCAGCCTGCAGGAGAGCCGACCCTGGACACCCACGTCGTGGTCTCATTAAGTCAGGGTCAACTGCTCAGCCCGGACGCCGAGGGGTGGCTGGCTCAGGAGGCTCCTGAGCAAGAGGCCCCATAGGCCTGGCGGGAGCCTGCTTCCTGGCCAATGGGTCAGAGAAGGCCTATTAAATTTATAGCAGTTTAAGGTGCAGGCTGAGTCCCATTAACTCCCTCCCTCCACCAAACGTCCACCAGCCCCAGGGTCTAGCCAGCAAGGCACCCAGTCTTGCTCCAGACTTCTGCCTCCAGCCTGTCTCAGGGAGGGCAATAAATCCTCCTTTCCGGGGCCCAGAATAGAAGAATGTTCTCAACCCTTCCTTCCAGGCTCCTGGATGTCTCCTCTGAGGCAAAGGCCCCCAGCCTCTTGGGAAGCATTGGTGTGCTGATCCCAACAGCTCCCCCAAAAAGAGAAGGGTAGTATGCCAACATCCTGTAAGATGAAGTCTTTTGAGGGTTTTATTTTTCTCTTTTAAGGAGCTTCTACTTTTTTTTTAAGATTTTATTTATTTATTTATTTATTTGACAGAGAGAGAACACAAGCAGGGGGAGCAGTGGGCAAAGAGAGAGGGAGAAGCAGGCTCCCTATTTAGTAAGGAGCCCCATGGGGGGCTCGATCCCAGAATCCTGGGATCATGACCAGGTGCCCCAAGGAGCTTCTACTTTCTTTCCAGAGAAAGGATGCCCCTCAGGAAGGTCTTGGCAAGAACAGGTGAACCAAATTCTGGCTGTTGGTGCCAAACTAGTTCCTTCCTCCTCCTGGACAGAGCAGAGGAATGGTGGGTTCAGGGCTCACTTCTATCAGTGACGTGACAGGCAAAGCATTTGAACTCTCCATTCACATGTTAAAATAGAATAAAAACCAAACAAATAAAAGGGCCTTAGCATGAAGTAAAGAGGTAAAAATGTGTTGAAATAAATCAATGATGGAACGAATGAATGGATATGTGTGAAATCATGAATAAATAAAAGAATGACCCGCAGCATCCTTTATTCCAATCACCATCCTAAACCGGAACTATCCTCCCAGTATCCTTTTGAAGATGTCACATATCTTATAAACATATCTACTGGCAAGTTGCCAACTATATCCCCAGATACAGAGTTCTGGTTCCTAAAAGCTTACATTGCACTCAGTCTGAGTACCTGCCACTTACAACTGGAGTTATGGACAATCTACCTTGAAAGCCTCTCGCATATTATGTCTGTCTCCCTCCAGGTGTCCCTCCCTGACCCTGCTCCCCCTTCTCCCTACCATGCCCCAGACTGGCTTCAGTGTACCTCCTAAGAGCTCCTGATGCAAACCACACTTTCCTATTCCTGCATATCTCATGCCACATAGGAACTGCCTACTAGATTATAAGAAACATGAGTCTAGGCACCATGTGTGTCTTTTTCCCTACTGCATCCCTATCCTGTGGCTGACACTGAATGGGTGTTCAATGAATATAAGTTACACAAATGAATGATTAACTGAATTAGGGCATAAATGTGGATGAAAAAGAAGGTCAGCAAAGCTGACTGTGGTCTTTGAGGAGTAGTGAAGGAAAAAGAAAGAAACCCTCAAGAGTCAGTATTTTAATAAGTAAGAGCCACATAATTTATAAAATACTAAGGAAAGAGAGAATTCCAGGGGTATCATGGATTAAATGATTAATCCATGGTTAAATGCTACAAAATTTTCAAAGAGGATACTGGTTTGGGTCATGGGTGTTGCTAGAAGGGTAAGGAAGAGGAGAAGAAAAGAAAGAAGGAAGCGAGAAGAGAGGGAGAGAGGAAGAAGGAAGGAACCTGCATGAGAAGCTGGCCTTCTATCTCTTAGACCAGTACCATTTCCAGTATAACACATAGCCAAGTGGATAAGAGTAGGCATCAAAAGCACATTCACAGGAAGTAATATTTGGAACTGATAGGTCATTCCCAGCACCCCTCACATCATCCCACACATGAAGCTGTCTCCCCACCTGCCAGGTGAAGTTGGACCCAGTGAGGGTGTGGCTGCCACCAACTCCCTGTATGTTAGCCTGGTCAGTGTCCATATCCACGCAACTGGCGGCGCCACATAGCCTAATAGTTGGCTGGTGTTGTGGATCACAGAGCCCCTCCCTACTGAGGCTTAAGGATGTCTAAATTCAAGGGCTATTCAACTCAAGCAAGCTCAATCTATCAAACACCATAACCTTCAGAGTATCTTGTATGACTTCCTCATAAGCCCTAGAAAGTGGCCAAGTTGGTCTTAGCTCTATTTCACATATGAGGAACAAGAGATAATGAGGTCACCCAGCTGTCAGGGGGTAAGATGGGATTCAAATCTGGTTGGCAGTATACAGAATAGGAGTCCAAGTCCTAATTCTTGACTCTAAATTCATGGCTTTTTCTGAATCGCTATCATGCTCCCTCAACCCAACATGAATGGCAAATCAACATTGTTACAATCATTTCATATTCTCTTATCACCTCCTATCACACCTGTCACACAGAGAAAAGGTATTTGACAGGGTAAACTTGAAGGGCTGCATGGATTGTGGAATCTTCATTGTTCCAAAGGAGCACTGTGTCTCACATTGAAAATGAGAATACTGTTAGCTTCTTGCTCTAGCTATCTGAGTTGGCTGTTGCAAAGCTTAAACGAAACAACCTAATAGGAAAGAACTTTGAAAACATTGGGTTGGGCATGCAAATAAGGGATCCCTCTTAGAAACAGAGTCTGCTTATAAATTTATGATCTTCCTTAGCTTGAAGCCCTGCGACCTGGCAAATGGCCTGGGCTCTAGAAATAACATTTGCCCTGGATCTTCCCTCACCAGTGAATAGAGCTGCCTCTAACAGACTGCAAGGGAGCGAGCCCCATACCAACAACACCAGCTCTGCTTCCAGCTCTGGGCTTGGTACACACCCCCTGCTTTGGCTTATCCTCTTAGCTGTGGGTCTGCTTGTACCAGTGAGGCATGCCGCTGAGATAAAAGTCTCATCCCCAGCTGTCATGACTTATGACAACATCAACGCATCCAGCAAGCATCCAGGTGTACTGAAAAAGGCTGTCAATCCTGTGTTTTTATAAACATGCAGATCCTTTGTCTCCTGAAGACCCAGGGCCACAAACAAGCACCTTGAGCCCTGAGAGGTGCCCTTGGGGCAAAGCCGAAAGTACAGGAGAAGGTTTGGAACCAAGAAGAGGACAAAGGGAAGAGGGCAGCACAGAACATAAGAGCAGAAGAAGGGAGAGAGGAAAGGCGGGCATGAGTGGTGGGCATGGGGAACCCCCAGCCATCTGGAGCCCCCTACAGCCCTAAGCACCTTCTCTCTAAGGGTCCTCAGCTCCTTGGGAACCATGATCCCTTTGAAAATCACTCTAAAAGTATGCATGCACATGCATATGTACCATCTTGCCCACAATCCCAGGGGTCTTCCAGGCTCCTCCAAGGAATTCTAGCTTTAGTCCCCCGACAGGTGATCTGAAACCTCAGCCTTACCTGGGCCCTGCGCATCAGGGTAGCACCACTGGAGCAGCAAGGGGGCTGGAAGACAGGGCTGGCAGCGGGGAGGGGTGTGTGAGGGGGAAGCAATGAGTGTCATGATGCTGCGTGTGTCTTCTCACAATAACTGTTTCCCTTACATCACTGCTTCAGGATTCAATCCAAATGGAAAAGCAAAATTGTAAGAGCCCCCAGGCCAGACAGATAGAAACATAGCTAAACAGACAGACGGACAGATACATAGATGAATAAATAGATAAATAGCCCTTCTGTTCCCCCACAGAAAATACAGTTGTACTGGCAGCGTGGACTCCCTTTGCCCCCACTGCAGGACTCTTATAATTACCACAGCTTGAACAAAATCCACCAGATGTCCATTCGCTCTTGGAAAATAACTCCAATCGGATAAATTTCTCAAAAGGTGATAATCCTATACCTCCGTCTAGCCAAGACATTCTGTCCGTCTGCTTCTCCTGGCTGCAATCTGCCTCCATGTAGGAATTTTCCATCCCCTTCTAAACATAATGTCATGCAGAAGACTCAAAGGGAAAGGTAAAAGGATTAGTAGATTGATCGATGGAAGATATTAATGCTCTTTCATGTTGGGTTGAAGAAGGATTTGAGGTCATCAGGAGAGAGGATAGCAAGAGAATAGACCTCAAGTATTCAAAAGACTCTCTGGACTAAAATCCTATTAAAGTCACATCAGCTTCTCCAGGAGGCATTTTAGAAGGATGGGATTTCTTTAACATGTCACCATAATTAACCTTCCCTTAAGCTGTTTTGGGTGGGGAACTTTAGCAATTAAGAAACTGAAAACTTTCATTTTCTATCACCCACACGGCCTTTTGAATGGTTTAAAAACAAGAGTGGAAAGTGGTTTAGCCAAATTGATTCGAGGGGTTCAGATCTCCCACTTCAACCTGCTGTCAGACTCACTCCTGAGATCTGAGCCCCTCAAAAGAAAGGGGCATTTTTGTCGAGCGAAAGAATCAAAGGTTCAGATCTACCATGATGCTTTTCTTCCTCTAATCATTCTCCCACTGAGTTCCGTGGAAAGAACAACTCTGCAAAGGGATGGTTGTTTTCCCCAGAAAGATCTGTTTCTGGGCCCAGACTCCAGTTCAAAAAATTGAGAAACCCAAAGAGCCGCCCCTCTCTGCAGGGGCGAGACTGTGCTGTTTGAGCACGGCCAGCACCCTGAACAACCGTTCTGTTCCGTGGACACGGGGGTCAGGAAACTGTGTCGGGGAGGGGCAGCCTGTAGGGGCTGGGATGATCAACCACACGAATAAATAAAATGAGACACGTGTGGTTTTCAAGGGTTAAGTCTACCAGGGTTGTCTTCAATAGGGCAAATGTCAACCCAGTTTCAAATGTCAACCCCCTGCCAGATTCCATCACCTTGCCCTCATGACAACACCTGTCCCTGGACTGTATTCACTTGGGTGTCTCCTCACGTTTGTCAGCCTGTGAGTGCCATCAGAACGGGTAGTGTTGAGCCCTTCTCCCCCCAGATCCTATCACGATGCCTGGTGCAGAGTGGGGCTTGAGTAAGCACTCACAACTGCACCGAATTCACTCTGTGCCTTAAGGCAAGTCATGGCCTCTGCTTTTTACAATGAAAAATTAAGGAGTCTGTTGGACTGCACGACCTCTGAGGTCATTTGCCAGTTCTCAGAATCTCTGAAAAAGTTGTTGTGTACGGCTGGCTTTTCATGGCTCCTGTGCTGGGGTCATGATTTATAATAACAATGATGGTAATGGTAAGAATAGAGAACATCTATTAAGCCCTTAAACATCGTCTGCACGGTTCTCAAAGCTCCACCGGCATTATTTCATTAATCCTACGAGGCAGACTCTTGTTCGTTTGATACCGTGGGAGATTGTGAAGGGTAGTCATTTGCCTAAAGTCACACCAAGTGTAACGTGCCCTAGTTCCGGAGTCAGGACTCCTAACTATCCTTGCGTGTTTCCATTAAGAACCTCCTTTCTGAGCCTCCAATTCAGGCTGCCCGCCCTTCAGTTGATCTACATATGTCTTCCCTGGCTCCCCAAGGAGCTGCCTGCCTGCTCATCAATTGCTTTGATTTCCTACCCCAGGACCCCAGCTGGCCCAGCCTCCACCTGCTCCAAGCAGAGGCAGAGTTTGCCCCAGGATCCGGCAGGCCCTTTGTCCTGAGGGCCTGCAGCTCCTGTTGGGAGCAGGTGGCCGGAAAAGCAAGAGAAGGCGTTCATCAGCAAAGCAGCTCGGGAGGTGGAAGGGAAGGAAGGCAAAAAGGGTTGATCTGAAGAGGAATTCCAAGTGCCTGCCCCTCAGTGACCTGAGCCCATGGGCTTGGCTTTCTACGCTCTGCAGGGGCAGAATCCGGGAATAAACTTCCTTGTCTTGGTAACAGCCACAGGAGGATGAGGGCAGAAAAAGAAGAGAGATCGCCTAGGAAGGCCTTGCGGGTATCTTTTAGAAAATGTTTCAATGGCCTGTGCAAAGAGGTGGGTGTTCTCTCATTTTAAGGCATCTCTGCCAATTAAAATGTTATTTTCAACTACAGAGCTGGAAACTCTCTTGACCCAAAGTCTTCACTGTTCTGGCAAAAAAAAAAAAAAAAAATTTTTTTTTTTTATTTTACAGTAGAAAAAAGTGTTTTGATTATTTAGGGAAAAAAAAGTTCATCTCAGCAATCAGACTCCTAAGTATATACCCGAATGAGTTAAAATTTCATGTCTACACAAAAACCTGCCCATGAATGTTCATAATTGCTTTATTCATGATCGCTAAAATTTAGAATATATAAAATTGCAGCAAAAGAAAGAAAATTACTAATATAAGAAATAGCTGTCTTGAGGAAGTGAAAAAAGCACATTTATTAAATGTCTAAAATATGCTAGGTACACCTCTAGGTCCCTAACATACCTCCTCCAGCTTAGTCCCCCACAGTGGTCTACCAGGATAGACACTATTTTTGCCAGTATTTTTTGAAGAAAATGTCAAGTTGCTTGTGTTGCAAAATCCTTCTGTTTCTTACCTGTGTCTTTTGTCTTATCTCGGGAAAGCTCATGGACAGTGGCACCGATGTCATGCCTCAAGATCTTGATGATGTTTGCCAGGACAGGCATGCTACCTTTATCCAGATAGGTAAAAAATTCGTACTCATCTTTCTTTAAACGTGAAGGTCTGGATTCAATGTGGGTCAGGTTTATATCATTCTCCTAGAAAAGAGAAGTGGGAGTGTGAAGGGGACAGTCACTGGAATTAACACAGACAAAACACACAACCTAGAGGGATGCCTAGGTGGCTCAGTCGGGTAAGCATCCTGCTCTTCGTCTCAGCTCAGGTCTTGATCTCAGGGTCACGAGCCCACATTGGGCTCCATGCCCAGCATGGAGCCTACTTGAAAAAACAAACAAACACGCACACACATAAAACCAGAGCAAAACACGCAACACAATAAAATGCAGAGAGAGGAGGAACAGGACTTTTTTTATATAAAAGAGTAGAAGAAAGTCCTTAAAGTAACAAAAGTTGTTTACTTGTCTGTGCAAAACCAAGTAATAAAAGGTGCAGGAAATAGTGCAAATGCTACAGAATTTAATCACATGGAAATCTGCTAAAGGCCTAGAGTTGCAAACCTAAGATTTTGGTTTGGTTCAAATGCCTAGGGCAGCAGTTTAGCAAAAATGTTTACATAGGGAAACCTCCTTTCCCAAATGAAATCCCTTGGAATCTCAATAATAATATCTCAGTAAATTGATAATACAGAAGCAACATTGCCCAGCTTAAATAGGGTCCCCGGGAATCAGGCTTATTGGGTTTAAATCAAAGTTCTCATATGGATTGTAAGATTAGACAATTTACTTTTATGTTTCTAATGCTCCGTTTTTCCATCTGTAATTTAACAGTATTAATGATACCTGCTTCATAAATTTGTTGGGAGCATTGGTTGATAGGTGTATGCATAACCCCGGGTACATGGTAAATGCTCAGTAACAATTAGCTAATAAAAATTAGCTGGTATAAAAATGGTAGTATAGCTACCATTCATATTTTTATATAATTACTTTTCATTCAGGTTATGCAAAAAATATAGGTAGCACCTCCCAGGTACTGATCATCCTTCCAGGTGGTTGGTATACATCAGTAAACAAAACAGACCAAGATAGTTTCCTTTCTAAAGCTTACATTTAAGTTGGGGGAGACAAATAACAAACATAAAAGATAACTGATTTATGTATTATTTTATAATGACTGTAATGAAAAAGCCCAAGGGAAAAAACACAAAGCAGAGCAGGGTGAAGGGGATAGGCAGTCCTGGGGGAAAGTGAGGACAAACTGTAGAACTAAATAAGGGGGACATAAGAGTCCTCATTGAGAAGGGAAGATTCATGTATATGTGGGTTTTATTAAACGCCAAAAAAAATAATAATCACTATAGCTACTCAACTTCCATGTCTTCGGCTGGTGATGTTTTAGCTATCATCGGTTTTGTCATGAAAAAGAAAAAGTCATTTACTTAAATTGGTCCTCAAATTTAAATGCATGGTAGTCATCTGCTTCTTACTCAGAAAATCTGATTTCATTGACAGAACTATTCTTTGTGAAGAAAACCAAGGAATATGCTCTACACTTCCTTAAAACAAATAATTAATAGCGTTTATCCCAAACATTTAAATGAACAAAGCATAACCTGAAAAAAAATCTAATTTGACTGATTCTATAATTCCAAAAAAATGAAATTCATCAATATTGTAGTTCAGGAAGTATTATTTTCTTAGGGGGGGAGGGGCAGAGGGAAAGGGAGAGAGAGAATCCCAAGCTGACTCTATACCCAGCATGGAGCCTGATGCAGGACTCAATTTCACAATCCTGAGATCATGACCTGAGCTGAAATCAAGAGTAGGACGCTTAACCAACAGAGCCACCCAGGTGCCCCAGGAAGTATATCTTTCTCCTTGATTGTTAAGGGCATATGGTTGAAGAGAAAACACTGATAATTACAATGATGACATCTTGTTGTTTTGATTATCACTTCACAGTTTAGAATTATGTTCTGTGACCTTCCCAACAAACCTTTGAGTAGGTTAAGGGAGTTGTAAAATATGCAGTCAGAGATGGTGATGCTTTTCCAGAAGTGGCTGGAAAGTTATTGGTGTTCTGACCATACTTCCTGCCAGGGATACCATGAGAATTCTGCAAATATCAGCTTTTATCATGACTATTACTAGTGGGCAAAGCAGAAAAAATGAAAACCTCTGGGTATGGCAAACACAATAATAAGTAACCCCACACAGGTACTCTTCCTGCACTTTCTTCCTCATAATCCCCGAGGGCACATGATAGAGCCATTGTTTATGGGCATCAGCTGCAGACAATCCAGCCTTGACAGTGATGGCCAGGGAGCCCAATGTGAGGGTCCCAACAGGAGAGGGAGAGTGTATGTGGAGGAGGGAAGACCAGAGAGATAGCAGTTGCTCTGAAGCTTTCCAGACAAACAGAGGTAACTTCCTAAACAAAGCAAAGAGCAATGTCATCCTTCTTGGCTCAGAAAGAAAGAGAAGCTCCACCTACTATTTGCCTAAGTTGAAAGTTCAAAGGAAGAGATAACCAGTTCCTGTCTTGTGTAGAGCAGAAAATACAGCAAAGCCAAGAACCAAGAGTGGACACACCTCTGGCATGCTTATTTGTTAGAGTGCAGCAGGTGATGGAAGGGGTGGGAAAAGTGGAAGGTGGAGACAGACTATAGGCTGTTGTGTTCAACACCCACACTCCACCCTTCACAAAAGCACTTCCAGAGAGAAGCCTCTCACTTTAGGAATAGCCATAAAACAACATATGCCCCATGACTCAGTTTTTATAGGTCTGGAGATCTAACTTATGGGGGAAAAATTCACCAAAATTCATAAACTAACTAACCTCCCACAATAGGGGAACAATTAGGAAAATTATAGTGGAATCACTCAGTGGAGATTATGCCACCATTGAAAAGTAAGTAACATTCACAAATCAATCAACATGATACAAAAGGTTGGTTACCAGAGAGGGTAGGAGCTGGGGGGGCAGGAGAAATAGGTGAAGGGGATTAACAGGTGGAAGCTTCCAGTTACAAAAAAAATAAGTCATGGGCATGTAAAGCACAGCATAGGGAATTAGTCAATACTATTGTAATAACTTTGTTTGGTGACAGATGGTAACTAGACTTATGGTGGGGATCATTTTGTAATGTATAAAAATATCTCATCACTATGAGGTACATCTGAAACTGATAGGATATTGTATGTCAATTATACTTCAGTTTAAAAAAAATCCCTCTGGCCCTCAACCCTCCGTCCCCAACCCCTGCTCACGCTCTCTCTCGCTCACTGTCTCTCTCTCTCAAATAGATTTTATTTATTTATTTGTCAGAGAGAGCAAGAGAGAGCACAAGCAGGGGGAGCAGCAGGCAGAGGGAGAAGCAGGCTCCCCACTGAGTAGAGAGCCCCATGTGGGACTCGATCCCAGGACCCTGGGATCATGACCCGAGCTGAAGGCAGACGCTTAACCAACTGAGCCACCCAGGTTTCCCAATAAATAAAATCTTAAAAAATAAATAAATAACAACAACATGCATAAAGCAGTGTCAGTAATCACTCTAAAATATGTAAACAGTAGTAGTTTATAGACGATGGGCCTACAGATGATTTTGTTTCCTTCTTTCTATTTTTTTATCATAGTTCAACTTCTCTAAAAATAACACTTATACTTTTACAATGAAAAATTAACTTTATATCTTAAAAGCTTACAATGACAACCACTTGGGAAAATACTTATGACGCATATAAGAATGTGATAATTAAAACATGTTTTAAAAAACTATGCCCAGGCCAAAAGAAAAAGACTAGAATAAAATGCATCAAAATGAGTTATTATGAGATTATGTACAACTTCTATTTATTTGACAAAAGTCTTACAATATTATTCATATAATGAAAAGAAAAATATATCTTTTAAATGTGAGTGAAATTTTTGGCTGAGAACACTCCGTCAAACTCTCTAAACTATTTCTTTCCCGTTTGAATCAATTTGTTAATAATTAACTCTCAAGTTTGGCATGCAATTTGCTTATTGGAGTTTTTCCAGCTTATCAGTGTGGATCCTTAGATACCAATAATTTTGGTTGCAAAGGGAGACTTTAGAAATGAACCTCCAAACCTGATTATGATCATAGTTACCTTTGGTAAATGAATTTTTATTTTTAAGCAAGGGGCCTGTGTAGGTTTACAAATTGACCCACATACACTCACCACATCTTTGGGTGAGGAACAAATAAAGAACACTTTCTGTTATTCCACATGGACATCTGGGTGGAGGCAAGAAAGTTGAGAGCTAAACATTTTGAAGACAATTTCATGATTTGTCCAATAGTGAATTTACGCATAAAAGATAACAGCATAACACCTTAATTAATCGGAACTCCTGAGCAGAGAGTGTGGGGACTCAGAGAAAAATAAACTGAAATGAATAGCCTCTTTTAATAAGGATTGGCCAGAAATACCTTCCTGTGCCCATCCTTGAAGAAAACCTTTCTAGGGGCGCCTGGGTGGCTCAGTCGTTAAGCGTCTGCCTTCAGCTCAGGTCATGATCCCAGGGTCCTGGGATCGAGCCCTACATCGGGCTCCCTGCTCCGCGGGAAGCCTGCTTCTCCCTCTCCCATTCCCCCTGCTTGTGTTCCCTTTCTCGCTGTGTCTCTCTGTCAAATAAATAAAATCTTAAAAAAAAAAAAAAAAAGAAAACCTTTCTAAAGGGGTCTTGGTCACTAGTGAATAAAACTACAGATACACAGAAATTGCAATGGTGAAAAGTGGATTTGCCCTTCTGGATCTTTTCAAGCTTAGGGTCCATTCTTTCTTCTTCTATCTCATTCCTCAAGAAAAGGAGAATGGTATAGTGTAGAAAGGGAGGGCTTTGGAAATTAATCTGAGTTCAACTTCTGGTTCTGCTGCTCACCACCTCTGTACACATTAGTTGGTCATCCTGAACTTTTATTTGTTTATGTTTAAAATAAAGACAATAGTATTACCTGGTAGCTCAGTAAGAAAAAGGGAAAAAACACCTCACACCCTTTTGGCTTCATTGATGGATACCCAGTAAGGACTTATTATACTTTGCCTCTCTCAGCTTGGTATAGATATACATTTCCCTGGGAGGCAAAACACATTATGTTTTATGAGTTATTTTACCCTTCATTATTTGCTTTACCCTAAATTTTTCTCAGCTTCTTTCCTGAAAGCAAGTTTCAAAAAGGAGAAGGAAAAGCTGAAGATATTTTCAGACGGGAGGAGGCTGGAAAAGGAGAGCCTTTTGGATCACTCCATGTTGTTGCCTTAGAATAAACCTAAAAGAAGTTATGTTCTGGCCTATTCCAGAGGTTTCTGGGGGCAAATCAAAGACATTCACAAAGAATGTCCCAAATCATTGGTCTCAAGTAAACAGGAGCTTTCAATAACTCATTTAATCAAGCACCTTCCATGTGCCAAACACTGTCCCAGGTGCTGGGATACGACAGTGAACAGAGTGGGAAAAATCCCTGCTCTTCTGGAGCTCAAATTCTTGAAGCAGGAGATAAATAGTAACTATGAAAAATAAATAGAGTATACAGTCTTCAGATGGAATGGAAAAAAATCCAAGCCAAAGAGTGATTGGATATTCCAGGGGTGCCATGAAGGTGCTTTTTTTAAACAGTGTGGTAAGGAAGGGCTCAAAAAATAAACAGGTGACATTTAAGCACAGACCTGAAGTCAATGAGAGAGCAAGCCGTGAGGGAACAGCAAGTGCAAGGGTCCTGGGGTAAGACAGTGTACAAGATGACTGAGGAACACCAAGGAGGCCAGAGTGTCTGCAGCAGAATGAGCAAGAGGGAGAGCAACAAGACAGGAGGCAGAGCAGTAACTGACAATGACCTATCGGCCATTACCTGAACTTTGTTTTTTCACTCAGAGTGGCAATAAGAAGCTACAGAAGGTAATGAGGCACAGAAGATACATTTTTGGACTCGTGTTTTAAAAGGAGCACTCGGGTAGCTGTTTTAAGAATAGACTGTAGTGGGCCAAGGGCAGAAGTGGTCTGGAGGCCCCTACAATATTTGGGGTAAAATGACAGAAGGATTTGAGAGATATCTAGATAGATAGATATAGAAGGAGGCTGGGCTTCTTATCTATTTTGCTGATCTCCTCTTGGGAGAGGGCCAGGAACAGCCCTGGTTGAGCAAGAATCTGGAACCTAAACCCCCTTGGATGAACAGGAAACCAAAAACATTCAGGAAAGTATGGGCAGCACAATTAAATTCTAGAGTGGGCTCCAGATTATTCCCCACCCTGCTCTGGAGGAGAGTTCTCAGTCAGGTTCAAGCTGGATTGTCAGTGGGATTCACACACCGTGGAGACCATCTTTTGGGACACACTCTTGCTTCCTCTGGAAGAACCTCTGTTGTAATCTCTGGGCCTGCTCTTCCCTCCGTCTTCTCCCTCTTTGTTAGATTATTTCTTCTCTACCCTCCTCTCCATTGGGTTGGGGTTGCATCCAACTCAGAGGAGACCCCTTTCTGGGGAGAACTGGGGTAGCAGCTTAATCCAGGCTCTTCTAGAGGCTTTAGAGAAAAGAGCCTTTTTGTTACTGTGTTTCCTCTTTTTATACCTTTTCTTGCCAAGAAGGTCATAAGATGAAAAAGGATCTGTTTCAGCCCAGGGCTACCGAAGAGCAATCACAACTCATGTGTCATCAATGGGGTCATGGCACTCTTTAAATTTTCACCATGTGAGATCAAACTTCATCACAAAAGTTAAAAAGTAGCTCTGTGTTGCTATTTCTCAAATATGTCCAGCTCTAAAGGGTTTAGCAGCTAAAAACAGTGTCAGTTTTCAGAGTTTCTTCTAGTCAATACATAGTCACCTGACCTGTACATAAAGTTTAATGCAGCACCATCCATATGGGTAAACAATGAAAGCAACCTAAATGTCCACCAACAGGAGAGGATCAAGTATAGTCACACCATGAATATACAGAGTGGAGAATGAAATAGCCAGAACATTATGAACTTGAACAAATCTCCAAAGCAACATTCACCACTCTGTCAAGAAAGAAAACTACAGGACAGTTGCAATACTATTCCAATTTTACAAAGAGTCAAAGCTTGCAAAACTAGGCCATACGTCACTAATGGGTAGCTCTATATAGCAAAGGCTAAAATGATAGGTGGGAGTAACATCGAATTCAGATTAATAGCTGCATCTGAGGAGGAAGCCCATGGGGAAGGCTATCCAGGGACTTGGGTCACTCACGCAATGTTCTATTTCTTAAGCACAGAGTGAGTTGCATGGGTGTTCTTTGTATCATAATCTATACTGGGGGCTTTAAAGAAAATTTTACAAGTCATCTGGGTTGTAAGAACTTTTTTTTTTCCTCCAGTGGAGCTCAAAGCTCTTCTTATTTTGATTAAAGAAGCAATGTTCCCGTAAACACTTGTACCGCTCACGACTGCTCCAGGCCTACGGCCAGAGGGGTAAAGGCAACCCTCATGATTCATTCTAGATTCCGTCTCACTCTCCAGGGCAGGCCCAAGGATCACAGGCAGGACCTTAAAGTCCAAACTTTAGATAGTAAACATGGCATATCAGCCTAGATGTCCCCCGTGCACCCAAGCCTCTGTCCCCGGAATGGTTGGCAGATGGAAAGGCTGTGAGGATTCTGTGACCTGAGCACTTGTTTATTCTCTCCCTTCAAGTTATTTGTTTCTTTGTTCTGGAATTAAGTTCCTCCTTCTTCTCTCCTGGCCACCCTCTTCAGATTTCAGCTTAAACATTACATCTGCAAGAAACCTTTCCTGGCCAACTCTGCCTCATGGAACCCAGAGCTTCTCACATTTCTGTAGGGGCAGAGAATGACTGACTCACCCCAGTCTCCCCAGCACCTTTATAGGGTCTGATAACAGTAGATACTCAAAAAATATTAATTGAATGCATAAATGAGAGAGGAGGAGCTCACCGAATATCTAATGGAGAAAAGGCATGGGTCATCTGGGCACAGGCAGAGCATAGGAAGTGAATATGACAAATATTGACTGGGCCTTTTCCATTTGTTTCCAAAAGCCCTGTCCACTGTGAAAATGGAGGGTGAACTCTGAAATGGTTTTGGCTCTAAATGTCTAGCCTTACGCAGCTTGCTTAGTCAGAACCTCTCTGTTCCCATCAATTAAATGATGCTAATTGAGCATACCCATGAACTTCAGTGCTCTGTATATCCATATATTTGCTTGTTCTCTTCCCTAGAGAATCTATAGTAAGGTGATTAGTGGAATGCTAGCAGAAGGAGGGAGACCTCTTCTTTACAACCTCCCCAGGGAGCTGGCATCCAATTTTACAGCCCATTACTAAGCCACTTGCAGCAAAGACTCTCTGGAGACTATTTTTCTAAGAAGGCGCAGACATGAGCTAGTAGAGGCTAAAAATATAGAGAGCTACAGACAACTTCTAAATAAAAGCATGAAGAATTGAAAATTAGAACAACTGAGGACACTGGGATATTGGCAGATTAGCAGGTAGAGGCTTTGGTGTATTTCTAATTGTTTGACCCCAAGTCACTAAAACATCTGCTTCACTGTCTCACCACTCAGCAAACACAGGCAAACACAGTACTTCTGTATTTCTGTTATAAATACCAAACTGATTGTGTTACATTCTGATGTTGTTACTAGCTGAGGTTGACAAGGCCACAAGTCCATTGGCAGGCAACATCATCCCTTAATGGGATGGTGACTTGGGTGCTAATCATCTGATGAAAAGATGGGCTCTCAGGCAGGGAATGAATCCTGACCATGCTGGGAGAAATCTGCTCTCACTCTGCAGATCTCACTTTTTGTTTGAAGAGCTAGGATGTCTGTATGTCCTCCTGGTGGCTAGGGGCTAAGAAAGCTGCCACCATATGGAGTCAGGCCAGGGGGGCCACATGGTCTAGGTTCATATAACTGTTAGTGTTTCGTTTATTACTCTGAGCATGTATTAATGTTTAGTTAAATGTCCCTGTTGGATCTCTGATATGCTGCAAGCCATCAAAGGATGGTCTTGCTCGTTAAACAGAGATATGACTGCAGTGAGGGATTCATAGGGTACAGGTGATTCTCCCATATGGAATGCTCTCACTCCATTGCCAACCTTGGGGGAGCTGGATAGATTTGTATCCTTTGTCTCTATTAAGGAAAGGTAAGTTTATTTACACCATCATTTTTGTTTTGATTCTGCCCTGCCTTTTGGGGGCTGTTTTCACGGTAGTAGTACTTGAAATCAATGCCTTCTAGCACCCTTCCACAGTAGAGATATTGCCTTTAAGTGATTTGAAATATGCTTCTTGTAATTTCTACACCTTGCCCTTTTACCTCTGAAGTAATAGAAAATAAGTAGTATTTTTCTCCCATAATAGCCCTTCAAATATTTCCTTGCCCCATCTTCCCTCTTCAAGACAAACAATCCTAATCCTTTAACTCCTTTTCATACTGCCAGGAATTTTAGAGTCCCTGAAGTTCTATGACCCTCTAAAACTGTGGTGCATAGAAATGAGAGTAAACATTTATTTTTTTAAGATTTTATTTATTTATTTATTTGACAGAAAGAGAGAGAGCACAAGCAGGGGGAGCGGCAGGCAGAGGGAGAGGGAGAAGCAGGCTCCCCGTGGAGCAGGGAGCCAGATGTGGGGCTGATCCCAGGACCCTGAGATCATGACCTGAGCCAAAGGCAGATATTTAACTGACTGAGACACCAGGCACCCCAAGAGTAAACATTTATTCAGCTCTTACCATGTGCCAGATACTCTTACAAATATTTTACATGCATTAATTCATTTGATTTTCACAGCAGCCCTATAATATAGGCTTATTGTTACCTTTATTTTAAAATAGGAAACTAAGCCACTAAGAGCTTATATAACTTCTCCAAGCCCATCCACCTCATACACAGTGCAACAGGGTGTTGAACTCAAACTGTTTGGTTCTAGACAGTATACTCTTAACCCAACGCTGTTCTACTTGTTGGGACCCTAAACCTAGGTTATAACTGGTGGTCTGGAGCTCATAACTCTAAAATGCATAACTATAGAACAGCAAAATATTAATAGGCCTTCCTGAACAAGACCCCCTGGCCAAATACATTTGGGAAATACTGAGTAACAGAACATTCTCCTCTGCAGGGCTTCCTGGAGATAAATATCCTCTCTGCAGGGCTTCCCGGAGCCTTTAATATGTGTATATGTACAATGGCTTTCCAAAATCTAGATGTAGAATTTTCCAGACATATCCACCCTTGGAATGCTCTTCTAATAAAATACCTACTAATGTACAGAATTCAATAGAATATTGTTTAGGAAACACTGCATAAAGTATAGTTTAGATTCTTTCATTGGTTTTGCCATTTATTACCCTTGGCTTCATTTTATATGGTACAGAAGTTCAGTGTCAACTACAAAATTTAGGGGTTTTGCTTCTATTTCCATCTAATGCTTGCTCTTCCACCTCATTCACCCAGATATCATGAGAGATATAAATACACAGACACATTATGGTCACCACAGTCTCTCTGCTCTACCAAGCTACTCTGCTTTTCTCTAATGGCCCTGCCCTGACTTTTGGTCATTGCCATTTGCCTGTGAATGCTCACAAACCATATTAAATAATTCATTCTAGATTTTTTTTTACCTTGTTCTGAAAAGAAAAATTAAAAATCAAGACTTTGGACTCTCTCTAGCCTTCTAACAGATGTTACCTTCTCCTGTTTATAATTTTTCCAGGATTTCTGATAGGGCTCATAGATCACACGTGGAAGGGATAAAAGAAAAGACATTGTATGAGCGTCTTCTGTAGGCTCAGAGACATATCACACATTTTATGTAGCATATAAAATCTCATGGCTCCCTGGAGGTATGAATCATTAGCCCCACTTTATAGATGAATAAACACAGGCATATGTGTTAAATGATCTGCCAAAGTCAATGAGATCTGGGATTCGAACTCCATAGTACAAAATCTATGCTCCTAATACTCTTTATATCGCAACATGTACCTACTATGGCATTTGGAACAAAAGATATAAACTCTTGATAAGTTATCCTTTGAATCTTGATGAAGTCTTAGTCCCAGAAAGCTCCCTAATTCACCCCCTTAGAAGTATTAGATGGTGATGGGATAAAGTGGCTTCCCCAAGGACCCAAATCCTGAGATTTAGGGTTAGCATGAAAGCCCAGCCATGTTTTCTTTGTTTTCAATTCTTTGTTCTGGCAGTCCCAGTTCAAAGATCATTCTCTTGAAAAGAAGACATGCAAAATAATGGTTATATTGTTTTGCTTTCTCATAAACAATTGATTTTTCTCTGATAAAAATGATAAGCCTGGGGTTTTAGAACCACAGACCCTAGGTCAATTTCTGAGGTTCTACCACATTGAGTGTTTACCTTAAACAAGCTACTGAGCTCCCTGACCTTTAGCTTCCTTGTCTCTAAAATGGGTATGATATCACCTACCATCACTAAGTAACAAATGATTTAATTTATAGAAAAAAATTAAAATATTCTGAGTATTAAATATGATTTATTTCATGGAAAGTAGTGGGTATAGTCCTTGGTGACAGCAAGAACTCCTTCCTTGGCAATAGCTTAGAGCAATGATTCTCATTCCTGATTGGGCATCAGAGTCACTAGTGAAATTTCAGAAAAATTCAAGAAGAAACAAACAAAAATCCAAAACCCATAAAGGAAGTGACTGAAAAATATTAATTACATTAGAATTTTAAAGTTCAGTATGACAAATGATACCATGAACCCAACAGAATAAAGAGACTAGGATAAAATATTTGTCATCCACACAATGGCATTCAGATTACAAAAAAATTGTCAAGAAATCAGTAAGAACAAGATAAAATTGCAGCAGAAAAAAATTTAAATCGTAATGGACAAGTCACAATTTACAAAAGAATAAAATCTAAGGTCATGTAATATGAAAAGACACCCCATCATCTCACTCATAATCAGGGAAATGAAAGTTAAAACAATAAATTACCACATCCCACCCACTCTATTGGCCAAGATTAAAAAGCAATAATAAGCAAATAACCTTAAAAATATAGAGAAATGAGTGTTCCCACAGTAAACTAATGTTAGCGTAAATTGTTACAGGACATTTGGAGGACAACTTAGTTTCTTTTAGAACTAAAAATGTTGGGGAACCTGGGTGGCTCAGTCGGTTAGGCGTCCAACTCTTGATTTCAGCTCAAGTCATCATCTCAGGGTCGTGGGATAGAACCTCATGTCGGGCTCCGCACTGAGCATGGAACCTGCTTGGGATTCTCTCTCTCCTTCTGTCCCTCCCCTCCCACCCCTGCACTCTCTCTCTCTCAAATTAAATTAAATTAAATTAAATTAAAAATGTTCATCCCTAGGACCAGCAATTGAAATTCTAGGTATCTACCCTAGAGAAGTATTTGCTCATTGCATACCAAAAAAATAAGAGGAAAGAACAGAGCACTGCAGAATTGTCTGTGACTTCAGAAAATAGGAAACAACATGGATGCCCAAAATAGGGGGATGGATAAATAAAACATGGTATATGCAAATTAAGAACTACTCTTCAGAAGTTACTAACTTGATCTGTATGTATCAACATGTATATATCTCAAAAACACTGCATTCAGAAAAAAAAAATACATAGCAATTCTTCCTGAACACTTCATGTTTAACTAACTACTCTGAGGGTTTTACCTGCATTAAGTCATTTAATCCTCAGAGCTACCCTTTGAAACAGATGCTATTATTATCATAAGGAACTGAAGCACAGAGAAGTCAAGCGATTTTCCCAAAGCCACAGCTGTCTCTCCTGAGTCCATGCTCTTGACGGCTCTACTGAACTGACCCAAAATATACTAAACTCACAATAATGCTGCCTTGGCCAGGAAGTTTGCAGCATGACAGGATTGAGGGGAGATCAAAAAGGACTACAGCAGCATCTTTAATGTTGTATTTCTTTTTTAAGAAACAGTTTGTTAATTTGTAATTTTTGAAACCATAATCATACATGAAAAAAATGGAAGTGAACTTGTCAAAACGTGAACAGTGCCTGATGTGGATGAGGGGAATATGGGTCGTTATTTTTCTTGCACTTTGATACATGTTTCTATTTGAAAGAAAGAAGGAAAACCTGGTGACAGATCCCTTTCCCTCAAAGAATAGGAGGATGGAGCCACGATATTTGCATTTAAAAAAAAAAAACTCCAGAGAATCCAGATGTGCAGGGACAAGTGTATTTGGCAGAGAGGTGTGAGGTGTCAGAGAGAGCTCATGGCTTTGAAATCCGGGATCCCATCATCAGCATACATTAGCTGTGTGACCTTGAATGAATGACTCAACCTCTCAGAACTACACTTCCTTCATGCAGAAAATGCAGTAATACCTCCTACACCAGGTTGAATGGGGACCAAATCAAGGATCCTCCGTGCCTGGTTTATCACATGCTGTGGTTCCTCAGACACTAGAATTCGATTTTGTATCTTCCTTCAACACTTTGAATGAGTATAACTTAACTCTGCATTTTGCCAGTCTGTTAAAAAGGGTAGAAGGGATGCTGGTCTGTACAATGTCTAGAGCAACTTCTGAAATATATTTGGAAAAAACACAACACACACTAACAAAAAACCCTTCACCAATCCCAATACAGTGACCTCTGTTTCCTCCTCTGTGAATGTGTATAATTACCACTTATTGACCATGGCAGGTGAGTTTTGAATAATGCTTTAAAAAGTTCAACTTGAATATGTACACACACACACACACACACACACACCTCCTCCGGGTGCATTTTATCTAGTCTTGGTAATTTAGTTACTTGTGGTTTATTTATTAGGTTGAAAACATCCTGTTAATTTACTATTATTTAATTTATTAACTGATTAAGGCTTGACCTCTCAAGGGGAAAATGCTGACTGTATAATACAAAGGCTAAAATGTTGCATAGGAGCATTTTACAGATACATTCTTCCTCCTGAACAGTTTGTCATTCAGAAAATACTCTGTCTCTCTTCTCTGTGCTCATGGTTTTCTCTCATTCAGGTAGACATTCCCCTCCCCACCGCACCCCCACCTCCTTTGGATAGCCAAGTTCAATGTTTGTAAAAACAGACTTTATTTTTTAGATAGATTTTAGATTTATAGAAAAACTGAGAGGATAGTATGAAAGATTTCCATATACTCTGCACCCAGTTTCCCCTATTATTAGCATCTTATGTTAGTATGGAATATGTGTTATAATTAATGCACTAATATTGATGCATTTTTATAAACCAAAGACCATAATGTATTTGAATTTTTTTTAGTTTATATCTAATATCCTTTTTCTGTACTAGGCTCCCATTCCAGACCCACATTACATTTAGATGTTATATCCCTTTAGGCTCCTCCCTTGAGTGTGACAATTCCTCAGACGCTTCTTGTTTTTGATGACCTTGATAGTTTTGAGGAATATGGGTCAGGTATTTTGTATAATGTCCCTTAATTGAGGCTTGTCTGATGTTTTTCTCATAGCTAGCCTGAGATTATGGTTTCAGGGGAAGAAGACCACGGAGGTCAAGTACTATTTTCATCAAGTCATACCAAGGGTTAATCCTACCTACATGAGTCATCACTGTTGATATTGACCCTCATCACCCAGCTGATCTACTGTTTATTGGGTTCCCCACCCCCTTTCCATCCTGTCCTGTTTGGAAGAAAGTCACACTGTGCCACCCACACTTAAAGAGTGGGGATTGATTCTCTTCTTTGAGTACAGACTATCTACTTAAGTTATTTGTAATTCTTCCGCATGGGAGATGTGTCTCTTCTCTGTTGATTTTTCATTCAGTCACCACATATAATTTTTTTAAGGACTTATTTATTTATCTGAGAGAGAGAGAGTGTGTGCGCGAGAGTGGCGGGGGGTGGAGCTCAGAGAGAGAGGGAGAGCGAAACCCAAGCAGACTCTGCACTGAGCCCAACATGGGGCTCCATCTCACGACCCTGAGATCAGGATGCCAGCTGAAACCAAGAGTTGGACACTTAACCGACTCTGCTACCCAGGAACCCCATGAGATATAATTTTATTAAAGAAAAGTTGGGATAAAAATTTATTGATTCAAAAATATTCCTTCCTAAATCTAGGAGAAAAAAATAAAAAAATAAAGCCTAATTTGCTTTGCTTCTATTTAAATTTAATTTCATTCTTTATTAAACATTAAATATGTATAAAACTGGTCTGTAGAGGATATAAAAATGACTGAGCTGAGGTCCCCTGCCTGAAGAAACAGGCCCAGACAGAAAATGTATATACGTAACAAGGCAGATAAGTGCTGCAGTTAAAAGTAAAGTGCTTTGGGGACACGGAGAAGATAGTAGTTAATTCAGGGAGAGCTTGATAAAAGAAGTCTGAAACCAGGGCCAGCTTTCTGTGCATGCAACTAGTGACTCTGATTCTGATTATGAATGGAGAAACAGCAGTCCAGCTAGAATGACTTCACTCAAGTCACACAGTTGGTTAATGTCAGCATCTGAACTGAAAATCAAGTCTTCCAGTTCCAGATCCCATGTTCTTCTTGCTGCACTCAATTAGAAAATAACCCAGAAGTCCGCTACGCATTATCCAAGGCGGAAATGAGTACTTACCTCAAATAAGCGCAAGACTTTGGCCAGGGCACCAACTTCTTCTTTGAGTGAGAAGATCAGAGATATGGCACCATTTTGATTGGAGTTGTCTTCAATATAGCTTGTTTCCTACAAGATGAAGTGCTTTTGGTTAAAATATTTTCTTGTGAAACCTCCAAGGAAGAGGCTGGCATGAACTCTCTCTTACAGTCAAGGCTTGGAATACAATAAGCTACATATATTCTACACAGAATATAATTTCTGGTGGAAAATAAGTAAGTCAAGGGAAGTGATATTTTCAATGATGCTCATAGGTCAGAATTCAATTTTAGAAAACTTTAATTATTCACTGATGTCACCAGTCATCCTATAGATTCAATACCTTTTAATGAGCACCTACCAAGTGCCAGACACTGTTAGGACTCTGAGATCCAAAAATGAATAATCCATAAATGAATAAATGAATCAGGAGCTCAATATTTGGCTTACTAGACACATACCCCACACAAAGATCCTTAGAGATGGTATAATACAGTTCAAAAAGTATCCGGGAAAACACTGAAAAATATGGTGTGGAAAGTACTAAAAATGGGTGTTTGAGACCAATGACCTGGGTTGAAGTCCTCTGTCTCCCAGTTATCAACTGAAACACTTTGGGCGGATAGCATGGCCTTCTAAGTTTCCTTATCTGGAAAATCATGCTAACCGTAAGCCCTGTCAAAGCAGTATTCACATAATGAAAAAAACAAAAAGATAAAACAGCTTACATATAAAAATGATGGAAATATTATAAATACACAATAATGACTTCTTGGCCTTTGGCAAAGATCTCAGGGAAGCATCACACTCAGGAAAACATTGTCTGGTATGCTAGTATCTAAGATATCCAGTTATTGAAAGAGTCACAAAATACATAAAAGTAACACAAATAACCTATCAGAAGATGGATGTCTTATACTACACAGCAAAGTTTGACATGGATCTAGCACTTTCTACATGCACATGAGAGCAAACTAAGGTGGGATTAGGGTTGGCGTTACAGGGTTGGCTGCAACCTTTAAAAATTGTACAGTCAAGTTTTACAATAATATATAAAGTTCCATATGTGCCCACAAATCAACAGCATGTATCTAAAACTAGGAAGAAAAGAAACCATGCAGAGCAATTACTCTCTTGTAAGGAAATTACTCTCTTGATGGTTCAATTGGCAACATTCTCTTCTGTTGGCCTCAAAGAAAAGTAACACGTTCCAGATACACCTCAACAGACACCACCTATGACTGGGGCAATTCAGGCTTGAATGAACCCTTCCTCAAGACTCCCATCACCACCACCTTCCTGCCCCTGTGCTGGTCCGAGTCCTATCTGACCTTCTCCGGAAATGACCCTTGGGCTCAGGTCCTTCTTTTGTTCCTACTGCTACCACACTAATCCAGCTCTTAGTGATCTGTATCGATCCGGCCCTAACAGAATTTTGCTTGTGTCCTTCCTCTACTCAGAATTCTTCAAAGGGTCCCCATGGCCAACAGGATAAAATACCTCTTTCTGATATTCAGCAGTATCTTGGGACCTCATCGCCTGAGGCCCACCCACAGGAACTGCCTCTCCAGCAAACTGGCTTTCTCTTTTTCTTTTCAGCTCCTCATTAAAGCAAATGCCCTGCACCACTCTCCCTCCTCCCCTTTCACATATCTTAGCCTGCCTCAAAAGCCCTCTTTGGGTCTCACTTCTGCCAGGAGACCACTGTATTCCCCAGCTGAGGTGAACAATCCCTCCTGGTTCTATGCATTCCATTTGGCTTCTGATGCCCATGTGGGACTTGACTCGCAGAGCTGGCCCTGTCTTTAGAGTTCATCTAGTTCCACCCCCTTATTTTGCAGATGGGGCAACTATGCCAGAGAAAGAAAGGTGTCACTCCTCTGAAGTGACACAGGTGGTGGGTAGCAGGTCAATAACCCAGGCTCCTGAATATCATTCTATATAATTCCTTCTGCTATGGGCACTATGTCCCATATTAAGGCCCTTATTTCTTGTAGACCAGTTATTCAATACCACCCCTGACAGCCTACGCTTACCCACACCTGTCCCCTTCACTTTCTCCCCATACGCTTTCTAGATCAGAGTTTTTCAAAGAGTGTTCCTTGTTTCTCCCCTTCAAAATTACCTGGGGATTCTTTGTTCCAATGCAGATTCCTGGGCCCCACCCTAACCTATCAAATTTGAGTATCAGGGGTAGGATCTTAGAATCTGCATTTTCAAAAGATCCCAGATGATTCTTAACCACGAAAGATTTTGAAACCACTGATAAATGCACAGCCTATTTTTTTTAAATATGACTTTTCTCAAATGTGTCTGCAAATTCACATTTACCATATGATTAGGTACTACTCTTTGTCGTTATTAATATTAATAATAGGACTTGCCATTGAATGAATACCCACTATGTGCCAGGAGTCATACTTGGTGCTTTTTATAGTTAATAAACATCATCATTGGCAGCAACTAGCACTGTTATAAGAGTTTACATGTAATTAGCTCATCCAATCCTCACAATAGCACCATGAGGTAGGTGCTATTATTTTGCAAATGAGGAAATAGACCCTGTTAGGTTCAGTGCATTGTCCAAAGACACCCAGCTAATGAGTGACAGAGCTTGGATTTGAACATGGATCCAACAATTCCACAATCCTAATTCTGCCTCCCAGTGACAGACCCAACTGAGCCAACAGCTCCCCTTTTCAAAACTTGAGGGACCTTAAATGAAAAGAAGCTCATGGAAGTTTGTGATATGATGGCCTTGGGTGGATTCTGGTTCCAACCTTGCTATGTTGATCCAGCATGGGACCTTGAGCAAATCTCTCCCAGCATATGTTTTTGGCTCATAATCTATACCTTATTTGTTTTCAAAAGGCATGTGAGTTGACTTAGAAACAACTATACCCAGGATGGGTAAAGGTAGAGGAAAAGAGCATTTTTTCAAAATTACGAACAAAATTTAGTGAGGTACTTCAGGGGCACTTTCAATCTTAGTGTTTTTTGGAGCCATGGTAGGAGGCCTGTATCTGCATGTGTGAACATACACGTACACATCCACAATGGAAGACAAAACCGAAAACAAGATGCAGACATCCTGCCTCGGACACTCTATATTCCAGCCTGTCTCTGCAGGAGGAAGCAGCGTGGCAGAGGAGTGCCCTGGGGGTCGGAAGTGAGATCTGTGTTTGAACACTGGCTTGGCCATTCAGAGCTCTGATTTCCAAGTTCCCCTCCTCTTGTATTCCACTGCCCTGTTCTATTTTTCTCCACAGTTCTTTTCTCTACATGAAATTATGTGTCCGTTTGATTCGTTTTTGTTTTGTTTTTCTCCTCCACTAGAATATGTTTCAATGGCGCAGAAACTCTGCTGTGCCCGGCACGTAGTAGGGGCACAATTAGTCTCCTGTGTGAATGAAGGAGCCAAACATCTCTTGCAGGGTGGTCATGCCTGTTGTGTGTGTAGAGCACATGATATGTCACGTGCTCTCCAGCCTTGTATCAGAATTATGTCGGGTGTGTGCTATTCATCTGGGTCGGGAGCTTCGAGAAGGCATAAACTATGTCTTTTTTGCAGACTATCAGAGCTGGTAGGAATCCTAAAGACTATTCCAGTCCAATCCCCCAAGTCTACCTCCACCTCAAATTTTACAGATATAAAACTGAGCCTCTTCACCCTAGTTAGGTGACTTCCCCACTACACAGCTTCAGTAAACCAAAGACGAGAGCTCATATCTCTTGACTCCATGTCCAGCATCCCTCCGTGGTGTAGCTGTCCCAACCACTGTGCTTGACTCAGTGCTTGTCTCTCTTGCCAATGTTCCAGACACATTTTGTCAAACAAACAAATCAGTTCTGGCTAGACACTATGCTCCAGGAATTTTGCTAAGAGCTTTACAGACACTATTTCATTGAATTCTCATCCCAAGTCTAGGACATGGGTATTTTTATTCCAATTTTTCAAATGGATAAGCCTGAAGCTTTGCAAAGTTCAGTACCCTGCTTTCAATACAAAGGTATTACCCAGCCTGTTCTAAACCTTCCTCTCTACCCCCAGTCATCAAGAGTAACAATCTGTGGTTCTCAGTCTTCTAAGTGTTCTATAAATAAAGCTTTAAGCTCCCATGGCTCCCTAACCAGATCACTGTCCCACTTCCTCCATTGCCAATGGCACTGGAACTAAATGATGACAGAGCCAGGATCTGTTCTGGGATCTGTCTGATGCCTATGCTATCCCTCCTCAATAGGAAGTTCTGTCTATCAAGCACTGCATACCTTTTTCAAAGGAAGTCTTTCTTACGGGACTCAAAAAAAGTCAGTCCAAAGTTCTGTGGTTTCTCTAGTTACACTAAAACATCAACCATTCTCTCCTCTCCAGCCTGTCTGTTCCCTAGATGGCTCTCACTAATCCTGCAGATGACACATGTCTGTAAAGTCATGTTATCTCCCCGGGTTGGGCTTTAAGTCTGAATCCTAGAACCTGGGAGTGTGATAAGTCAATTAAAGAATGTGTTCTGCAAGTTTCCGCCTCAAGAGAAAGGCAATGAATCCCAGAGAACAGAATACACCCTGAGCATTATCCCCAAGTCACATCTAGGGTTCTCTCACATTCCCAGTCCAGGGCTAAGTCTTGTTCATTTTCCTCTCTGTTTAATTTTCTGTTTCCCCAGGTCTGAGTAAGTCTGAGACGTCCTCATGCCTCATTTTCTCCCAAAGGTGAAAAAAGGATATAATTTCTTACAATTTTGCCATTTTGATAGCTGGCTGAGAGCGCTTCATAAATATGACAGTAGAGCAGATCTAGAAGAATCCCATCTCCCATTCCAGATCATTACGAACCAGCCACTTCAGGGTAGGAAAGAGAAAACAGGCAACAGAGAGGGACAGTGACTTGTCCAAAGACACACAGCTAGTTGGGGGCAGCTCTGAAAGCCAGATCCCCAACTCCTAAAGCAGCACTCTTTCCCTGAAAGCCCCACAGGATAGATGTCCTTCCCTAGGGAACAGTTGTTGAGGACCTGTGTTATCTGTTGCCTTCCTGGACATTTTCATCACCTTCAAATAAATTCAGACTCCTCCGTGAGCTTAAGGGAGTAGGGAACAACATTCCTCAGACCCTTTACCACCAGGGACCAAATTCCCCTCCCTGCGCATCGTGCAGCCGGGCCAGTTCTGGCTCACCTGTCCGTAGGAGAGTTTCCGGCCGAAGCCTCCGTTCCCCAGGACCATAGCTGACATGCTGGCTCCCTTCGTGAGTAAGGTCTCTAACTCTGGGGCGTCGGTGGCAGGCAGTTTTGCAAACAGCACGTGCTGCTGAGGTTTTTAACCTGGCGTTAGGAGGGGAGGACAGATTCCAAAGATGTCCCCTGTGAGGTACCGGCCACAGTAACGCCCCCGGTAGGCGTTGTCCTGACGCAGTGGGCTCCAGGTCATCCAGCGGGGCCGCCCCGAGGGGAGGGTGTGGTGGACCCCCCCCCCCACCCGGGAGGCCGGACTTGGCTGCAGGCCCTGGATGGAGCTTGGGGCTACCTGTCCGCTGGGGATTAGGTAGGGTTGGCAAGTCCGTGATTCGAGAGCACGGGAAGCGGGTTCTCTGCAGTGCGAATAACCTTGAGATCTGCTGATGACAAAAATTGTAAGAAATAATCCTTTCTTCCCCCACCCGCCTCCCCATGGGAGCAGAGCCGGGATCCTAATTTAGATTTCGATTAGGGGTCGGGGGCAGGGTCCTTTCTATTAACCATTAAGCCAACTATCTTTCTGTGCTTTGACTTCAGAAAGCTACATAGAGGTAGCATTGTAACGCTGAGCACAGCAACAAAGAGCAAAGGTAAGAGCACAACCTGGGTTGCAATGCATTCGCATGTCCTCGAGCTGTTTACATAACTGCTGAGAGCGCTCAAAAGACAGTGGTAGAGCCACCTTGCCAGGATCTTGTGAGAATATGAATAAGAATGAGGTAATGCATTAAACATTTAGTACAGTTCTTGCCATATAGCTCAACACTCAATAAATAGAAGGTACTGTTTAAAAGGATGTGACAACAAATAATCACTGAGGACCTCTACTGTGGGCCAAGCAGTATTCCAGGCACTGAGGATCAAGCAGTGAATGAAGTAGAGGATCCTGCCTCCCCCGCCAGGCTGCCATTCTGTGTGCAAGACAGAAAATAAATTAATAAATAGATTTAGTCAGAGCTAAGCCTTCAGAAGAAAATAAAACAGGGGGAGGGGCGAGGGCTGAGCTGGTGGGTATTGAAGAGTGGACTCCTTCAAACAGGTAGGAAGATGTCATTCACCCCCATATTTTCAGATCAGGAATCTGAGATGAGGCATTCATTGCCAGTGGGAAAACAAAATTAAAAAAACACACTGCTAAGTCAGAGGTTCAGAAAAGATGTGAAAAAATCGGGGCATCAAAGCCTTGAGGGCCTGCCTAATATTTACCCAGGATAGAAAACAAGCCAATAATAGAGGTTGCTAGAAATCCACCCCCTTCCCCTCCCACAATTTCGTGACAGAGTGACAAAGCATCTGCCAAAGGAAAAAAAAAAAAATTCTCATATTTGATATTCAAAACCAATGGACTAACTCCCAGTTCCACCGCTGATGAGCTGTGTAGCTTTAGCTTTGGTCAAATCCATGCCTCAGTTTCTTAGTCTTTAAAATGGGGTTTTTAAGGATTGTTGTGGAGGATTCCTTGAGCCTCTATGATGTGCCAGGCTGCCAAGAATAGAGACATAATTAAGTGTAATTTCTGTCCAAAAGGAGTCCTTGAATGTCTGGTTCATATTTTCTATGGTAAATTGGAAGATCCGTGTTGTTGAACATGGAAGAACAAACCCTGACTTCCACCCTCAGGAGAATCTGTATCCTTTAAATGACTCCAGTGTTTTTTTAGTGTGGGAGACATGAAATAAAGAGCTTTCCTGAGCCCCAGGACTGCCTGACAAGCATCGTTCATCCCTTGCTATTGCTGGCATACTGAGAACAATGGACGGGACAGCACCCATACTCTAAGGGCATGCAATAAATGAAAGCAAACAATGACAGCTACTTGTTTACATGCACACTGTATGTTGGTTGCTGTGCCAAGATCTCCACACACATAATTTCATTTCTTCTGCTCAATAATCCCATGCCCAATGTATCCCCACTTCATAGATAAGGAAACTGAGACCCAGGAAGTTTAAATAAGTAGTCCAAAATTGAACTACATTTCACCCAATTCCAAGACACTGGCTCTTAAATACTCTTTTCTTCCTTTTAGAGATATAAACAACAGTGATTTTTGGAACAGCAGAAATAATAGCACATCTCTTTTCTCCTCACACCAGCTAAAAATGGAATTCTTTATCCAATCTCACATACAAATGCCCCAGACCTGGGTTGGGAGTAGAGCACACTTGATTCTCAGCTACCTCAGAGAAAAACACTGATAACCTTCTTTTAACCTCTGGAAAACAGTATGGAGGTTCCTCAAAAAGTTGAAAATAAAGCTACTGTATGACCCAGCAATTGCACTACTGGGTATTTACCCCAAAGATACAAATGTAGTAATCTGAACGGGTACGTGCACCCCAATGTTTATAGCAGCAATGTCCACAATAGCCAAACTATGGAAAGAGCCAAGATGTCCATCAACAGATGAATGGATAAAGAAGATGTCACACACACACACACACACACACACACACACACACACACACACACAATGGAATATTATGCAGCCATCAAAAAAACCCGAAATCTTGCCATTTGCAACAACGTGGATGGAACTAGAGGTTTTATGTTAAGCGAAATAAGTCAACCAGAGAAAGACATGTATCATATGATCTCACTGATATGAGGAATTCTTAATCTCAGGAAACAAACTGAGGGTTGCTGGAGTGCGGTGGGGGTGGGAGGGATGGGGTGACTGGGTGATAGACATTGGGGAGGGTATGTGCTATGGTGAATGCTGTGAATTGTGTAAGACTGTTGAATCACAGACCTGTACCTCTGAAACAAATAATACATTATATGTTAGAAAAAAAAAAAAAAAGAAGATAGTAGGAAGGGAAAAATGAAAGGGGGGAAATCGGAGGGGGAGATGAACCATGAGAGACTATGGACTCTGAGAAACAAAGTTGGGGTTCTAGAGGGGAGGGGTGTGGGGGAATGGGTTAGCCTGGTGATGGGTATTAAAGAGGGCATGTATTGAATGGTGCACTGGGTGTTATACGCAAACAATGAATCATGGAACACTACATCTAAAACTAATGATGTAATGTATGGGGATTAACATAACAATAAAAAAATTTAAAAAAATTAATGATGTAATGTATGGTGATTAACATAACATAATAAAATAAAATTTAAAAAAATTATTCCAGCAAAAAGGGAAAATTTCTCTATGCACTAAGATAAAAACTCCTATTGCTTGTGATAGAAATTTTTTAGAGGATATTTAAACCATCTTCTTGTTTAATTGGATGGAATACAATGTGTTGGTCTTACTAGTTAGGGCTGTGCTGATTCCTAAGAAAACTGCACCGGACCCCAGTGCAAATCTAGAAGGAGCGTCCAAGAATTCAGCCTGCAGACCACTGAGGTATTGTGAATGGCCACACAGAGGGGCACCATGTTGCAAGTGGGGTAGCTGGTACACTTAGAGCTGACCTTCACTGATTTGGAAGTTGAAGATTTCCCAAGCACTGCAGGTTATCAAGCAATCCTTTTTCATTTAACCTCATATGTGAAGGGTTTAGTTAATCATAATCTATGATTTCATGGCACATAATCAAAACACAAGATCCTTTCTTGGTTTATTTATTCATTCTCTTTTATCTTCATTCCCCACCTCCATTCCCTTCTCCCAGGGGTGACATCCCTAAAATTTTTAATACTCAGCCCTGGATTTTTAAAATGCATGGAAATATTGGTGCACGTATGTACTTTCCATGGATATGAGTGATGTTGTAGTATAGTTTTACTATAGAATGTAAATGTACTATAGATTTCATAGTTTCTAACTTTTTCTTTCACCATATTCTTAGGATCTAACCATGCTGTGAATGTACATCTAGTTCTTTGCTTTCCTAACTGGTATAGAGTACTCTGCAGTGTGTATCCACCCCATTTGATTTCTCCATTCCCCTAGTCTGTCTCTAACTCTCCCCACCCCAAACAATTCTGCAATAAAGCATCTTCATCCTTGTCCCCTTAGAGACCTGTGTGAGAATTTGTCTTGAATAGAAGGGTGGGATCATGAATCATAGGGAACATGCATTCTTAACTGCGCAAACTACGGTCAGATGGCCCTAATGAATGGCTTGTACTAGTCCACACCCCTACCAAAAAGGCCAAATAGTTCCTGTTGCTGGGGATCCCCAATATCTGGCATTTTCCAAATGTCTGATTCTTTGCCGATCTCATCAGTTTGAAGAAGTATGCCCTTGCTGTTTGTATTTTGCATTTCTCTTATGACAACTGGGTTTGAGCATCTCTTTAAACATTAATGGCACTTAGATTCCCATGCTGTGAATAGTTCATTATATCCTTTGCCTATTTTTCTATTGGGATTCCTGTTTCTCCCCGTGTTGACTTGCAGGAATAAATTTGTATAGTGCAGATATTAGCACTGTGCTTTTCTCAGTCACTGATCTATCTATCCTAATCTATCACTGTCAGTTAACTGTCAACTGGTGTTCTTCCTTGAGGAAAAAAAAAAGAATTCTGATATAACAAAAATTTATCTTTTAAAATTTGCGTGGGTTGGGGCACCTGGGTGGTTCAGTTGTTAAGCATCTGCCTTTGGCTCAGGCCCTGATCCCAGGGTCCTGGGATCAAGCCCCGCATCGGGCTTCCTGCTCAGCAGGGAGCCTGTTTCTCCCTCTCCCACTCCCCTGCTTGTGTTCCCTCTCTCGCTGTGTCTCTCTCCGTCAAATAAATAAATAAAATCTTTTAAAAAAATAATAAAATTTGGGGTGTCTATTTAAGAAGTCCTTCCTCATCTCTAAGTTACAAAGATATTCTCTTCTTCCGTCATCATTAGTTTTATCTTTCATATTTGGATCTTTAGTCTATCTGCATCTCTTTGTGGATGGGATACAGTAATGACCCAGGAGGTTTTTTCTCTCTTTCCTCTCTTCATGTCATGAATCAGTTTTTTAACAACATGGACAAAGACTTTTCCTCATTGACTTTTTATGTCAGAATTTTCTGAGTTGAGATGAAATGATCTCTTCTCACAGATGCACAGTAAGAGACACCCCTTTGACTTTTTGTACCACATGTACAGTTTTTCAAATTGCCATTTATACTTGAGTCTGTCCCTGAAATTTAATTTTTTCCCATTGGTTTATTCCATTATGTCTCCTCTTGGGTCATTATCATACTGCATTTATTAATATTACCGTATGGTTTGGTAGTGGATCTTAATATTGAGTTGGCAAGTCCCCCTTCTTTCCCAAAGTGTACTTATCTATTATTGAACATTTATTCTTCCATATTCCAGCTGAAATTTTGATTGATTTAGCTCTGAATTTATTGGTTAATCTGGGGACACCTATTCATAGGATTCTTTTATTTTTAAAAGGTCTGTTGTGTCTGTATTTATTTTCCCTTTTTAGTTCCATATTTTATTTATTTGTGTCTTCTCTCATCTTACCAGATGTTGGTCCATAAAGAATCAATGTTCATAAGACTGATCTTCTCTAATGTTTATTTTCTATTGCATTTTCTCCTAACATTTCCCCTAATGTTTTCTATTGCATTTTCTCCCCACTTTTCTTTATTATTTCCTTGTTTAAGCATGCTTTGTTGCTCTTCTCCCAAGTTCTAGAGTTGAACACTTAGCTTATTTGTTTTCAATGTTCTTGGTTTCCTGAGAAATTCATTTAAAATGAAATATTTCTAAGTACTATTTTAGCTGTGTCTCATTAATTCGATACAGTTAGTGTTTTTACTATTGTTTGGTTCTAAGTTTCAAATATAATTTTTTCAATAATCCAAGAGTTATTAGAAGTATATTATTTAAACACAAGTTACTTGGGATATTTTTTGTTTTCTTTTTTTTAAATTTCTAACTATATTACACTATGGTTAAATGGTCCAGTCTTCATGATTTTGATTCCTTGGAATTTATCAAAGCTTTGTGACCAGACATATATGGTCCATTTTTTTTAATGTTTAATTTAAATAAATTTTAATGTATGCTATTATTCTTTATTTCTTGAAGATACGTGTGTGTGTATGTATGTGTGTGTGTATATGTATATATATGTGATACTTTAAAATTCCTATTTCAGAAATTGATGGATCAATCAGACAGAAAGTTGTAGAACATGGGTTTATACATAGATTACAAATATGTATGATTATATGTATGTAACTTGTATTTTATTTTTTTTAGAATTAGTTTCTTTATTTTTTTTATTATGTTCAGTTAGCCAACATTATAGTACATCATTAGTTTTTGATGTACTGCTCAACGATTCATTAGTTGCATATAACACCAGTGCTCATCACATAACTTATATTTTAATCTAATCTAAGAGTTTATCTTTTTAATAGTAAGTTTAGCCCATGACTTTTATTATAAAACTTTTATGCTAGTACATATTTCTGCCATTTTATTTCATATTTTCCACTTCCCACACTTTCTATTTATTTCATTTTCTCCTTTTTAACCTTCCACTGGAGGAATAGGTCAGGTTTTCTTTTGCTGATTTGAAAGTTATCCTTCCTATTATTTTTCCTTTTCTGGTTATAAAGGACTGAAATGTTTGTGTCCCCCACCCCACCAAATTCCTATGTTGAAGGTTTAATCCCCAGTGTGATGATGTTTGAGGACTTTGGAAGGTAATTAGGTCATAAGGGTAGAACCCTTATGAATGGGGTTAGTGCCCTTCCACTTAGAGACATGAGAGAGCTTGCTTCCTCTCTCTGCTCTCCTCCATGTGAGGATACAATGTGAAGATGACCATCTGCAAACCAGAGAGGGAGCCCTCTCACAGTGGTGGACCTGCCAGCACCTTGGTCTTGGATTTGGCAGCCTCCACAACTGTGAGAAATAAATATTTGTTGTTTAAACCTCCCAGTCCGTAGTATATTTGATAAAGCAATCCAAACTGCCTGAGAAACTGGTCATCTCTAAGTCATCCACCTGGATCCACTCTGTTTTGACACCTATGGGACTTGGGGGACAAGGGGAACCAATATAAACATGACATGCATGTTGCCCATTGTGCTCTGAGCAATAAACAGTCTATATCCACTGGGCTTATTATTTCCTTGCTGGCCAATTTTATGGGAGTATGGCAAGTCATCCTGGCAGTTATACTGATGTTTAGGAAATACTTGATCTACTTGACAGAGGAAAAAAAACAGAGATGTGGCAACAATGGCTAGCATTTTCTTTCCTTCTCTCTCATGGAAATAGAAGCTCTAAATGTTAGCCAGCCAAACCCAAGACTTCCCAGAATAAAAAGCTACACTCCCCAGCCTTCCTTGAAGCTAGATGTAACTACAGATCTAATATTTGACCAAAGAAACACAAGGAGTAGAAGTCTGTGCAACATCTGAGAAGTATTCCTACAGAAGGCATGCTCTTCTTCTATTTTCTCCTTCTTGCAGGTTGGAACATAGAAATGCTGACGGAATTGGAGCAGCCACATTGGAATATGAGGTAAAGGTAGGAATGAGGGTTGTGATTTTCAGAATAAAAAGAGAGAAGAATAAAGATAAAAGGAGCCTGGTTCGTGACACCATGGAGCATTACCCCAGCAGCCTTGGACTTCTGACTTGACTTTGATATTGGAAAAAAATTAACTTCTATTTTGTTTAAACTCTTGTTATTTTGAAATTTTTTTCACTTACAGCCAGATCTAATTCTGACAATATGAGACACATGGAAATGATATTTAAGATGGGTTTCTCTGTCCAAGAGCTCCTCTTTTCTCATCAGAATTTAGAGAACAGAGCAATGTCTCTCTGGGTGGGAAATTCCCACCCAGCAAAATCAGTTGGCTGTGAGCTTCTTCAGATCTTCATTTTGACGGCATTATTCTTGTTAGTCTAACGTCTCCCACACAGACAATCCAGAAATCTGAAGATCACCATCAACCAATGCCCACATAAACTAAATGCAATTAACGTGTGAAGTTGTGATTTTAACCAAAATAAAATTTAAAGCAGGCTATTCCTGGAATTCTTAGGAGAACTTTGACATTTTTTTTGGATTATAATAAAATTAATTGGTAAATCAAGTGCATTTGATCAGAGGAGTATTAAATGAAATGAGTGTGTGTGTGTGTGTGTGTGTGTGTGTGTGTGTATTCTGGAGACTTTGAAGCCATTACATTAGCATTCCTTCTTGGCAACATCAGAGTGAGGTCACTGAGTGTTGTCATTCATATGTTCATTCATTCAACAAATAATTGTTTGGGAATGTTCTATGTGTCAGGCACTGTTCCACCTGAGTGTCGTCATTCATACATTCATTCATTCAACAAATATTTGTTGAAAATGTACAATGTGGGTGGCGCCTGGGTGGCTCAGTCATTAAGCGTCTGCCTTCACCTCAGGTCATGATCCCAGGGTCCTGGGATCGAGCCCCACATCGGGCTCCCTGCTCTGCGGGAAGCCTGCTTCTCCCTCTCCCACTCCCCCTGCTTGTGTTCCCTCTCTCGCTGTGTCTCTCTCTGTCAAATAAATAAACAAAATCTTTAAAAAAAAAAAAAAGAAAATGTACAATGTGTCAGGCACTGTTCCACATAGTAATGAGCAGGACAGTCAATGCTCTCATTGATTTCACATTCTATTAGGGAACATGACCAGTAAACAAGCGGGCCAAAAAAAAAAAAAAGCAAGATACACTCAGTACTGATAATGACCAAGAAGAAATAAGGTTTTAAAAAGAGGTATTATAAAAGAGATTGACTGTTTTGGAGAGGCTGATTTAAATTGGATGCACAAGGAAGACCTAGTCAACATGGCATTGTTTGAATTATGGGAAGGCGTCACTCTAAATACAAAGATCTGGGGGGCGGAGCAAGATGGCAGAGGAGTAGGAGACCTGGATTTCGTCTGGTCTCAGGAATTCAGCTGGATAGGTATCAAACCACTTTGAACACCTACAAACTCAACAGGAAATCGAAGAAAAGAATAGCAGCAACTCTCTGAACAGAAAAGCAACCACTTACTGGAAGGTAGGACGTGCGGAGAAGTGAATCCAAGGTGATATTCGGGAGGATAGATGGCGGGGGAGGGGCCTCCGTCAGCCGCTTCTGGCAAGTGATAGAGCCCTAGAGCACAAAATCGGAACTTTTAGAAGTCGGCTCCGCTGAGGGACGTTGCTCCAGTGGCTAAGCGGGGGGTGGAACCCTCGTGGGACAGTGTGGTCTCAGGACCCTCGGGGTCAGAGTGGGGAAGCCGGCTGCAGAGAAGGAGCTGAGGCACGGGCTCTCAGCTCGGGGTTGCCATAAACTGTGATCCGCGGCACAGTCGGGCCACTGCTCCTCCAGCAGGGACCCAACACGCGGCAGATCCGGGGAGACTCCCCTTCCTCCCCTGGGAGGAGAGGTGCAGGAGCGCACCGCGGGGATCTGCTGGGTTTGGACTCCACACGGGGTCAGGTGCCAGAGATAGAAATGCGCGGTCACAGGCTGGGTGAGCACGGAGTGTGGCCGGAGACCAGGGAGACGGGAGTGATTGACTGCTTTTCTCTGGGGGTTTGCTGAGGAGTGGGACCCGAGTTCTCAGCTCCTCCGGGGCAGAGATTGGGAGGCCGCCATTTTCACTCTCGTCCTCCAAACCTGTACGGAAAGCTTGCAGGGAACAAAAGCTCCCGAGAGCAAACCCGAGCAGATTACTTAGCCCGGACCTGCAAGGGCGGGGCAATTCTGCCTCCGGCAAAGACATTTGGGAACCACGGCAACAGGCCCCTCCCCCAGAAGATCAGCTAGAACAGCGAGCCAAGACCAAGTCTACCGATCAATGAGAACGGCAGGACTCCAGAGCTAGGGGAATACTGCACATAGAATTCATGGCTTTTTTTCCATGATTCTTTAGTCTTTCAAAGTTAATTTTTTTTTAACTGTCGTTTTCTTTTGAATTTTTCTTTTTCCCTTTTTCAACCAACATCTTATCAATCCCTTTTTTAAAAAATATTTTTTATTTTTCATTTTTAGAGTCATATTCTATCCCTTCATAGTAGTTACCCTTATTTTTGGTATATATATATATACATATATATATATATGTAAATTGTTCTCTCTTTAAAATTTTGAGATACAGTTCCTTCTAACAGATCAAAATATACTCTAAATCTCTAGTGTATGGCTTTGTTCTAGTCTCCTGCCTGATCACATTCTCTCCCTTTTTTTTTTAAAATCCTCTTCTTTCTTTTTTCAACCAACTTCTTATCTTATATTTCTTTTATAAAAACTTTTATAATTTTCATCTTTACAGTCATATTCCATCTCTTCATCATATTAACCCTATTTTTGTACATATATGTTTTTCTTTCTTTAAAATTTTGGAAGGCCCAATTTCTTCTAACAGACCAAAATATACCCAAACTCTAGTGTGTGGCACTGATCTATGCACCAGCCTGATCATATTTAATCATATTCTGTTTTTGTTTTGTTTTGTTTTTGTTTGTTTTTATCTTTTTCTTTTCCTTTTTTTTTCTTTTTATTTTTTCTTTCCCCCCAGTTTCAGGTCTTTTCTGATTTGTTTAGTATATATTTTCTGGGGATGTTGTTACCCTGTTAGCACTTTGTTCTCTCATTCATCTATTCTCCTCTGGACAAAATGACAAAATGGAAAAAATCACCTCAACAAAAAGAACAAGAGGCAGTACTGACTGCCAGGGACCTAATCAATACGGACATTAGTAAGATGTCAGAACTAGAGTTCAGAATGATGATTTTAAAGATACTAGCTGGGCTTGAAAAAAACATGGAAGTTATTAGAGAAACCCTTTCTGGAGAAATAAAAGAACTAAAATCTAACCAAGTCAAAATCAAAAAGGCTGGCAAGATGGCGGAGGAGTAGGAGACCTGGATTTCATCTCCTCTCAGGAATTCAGCTGGATAGGGATCAAACCATTCTGAACACCTACAAACTCAACAGGAGATCGAAGAAAAGAATAGCAACAACTCTGAACAGAAAAGCGACCACTTTCTGGAAGGTAGGACGTGCGGAGAAGTGAATCCGAGGCGTTATCCGGGAGGATAGACGGCGGGGGAGGGGCCTCCATCGGCCGCTTCTGGCAAGTGATAGAGCCACGGAGCACAAAATCGGAACTTTTAGAAGTCTGCTCCGCTGAGGGACGTCACTCTGGTGGCGAAGTGGGGGGTGGAACCCTCGCGGGACAGTGTGGTCTCAGGACCCTTGGGGTCACAGAAAGACCGGGGGTGCCTGAGTGTGGCAGAGCTCCCAGGTATCAGAGCGGGGAAGCCGGCTGCAGAGATGGAGCCCAGGCGTGGGCTCTCAGCTCGGGGTTACCATAAACCGTGATCCGTGGCACAGTCGGGCCACTGCTCCTCCAGCAGGGACCCAACAAGCGGCAGATCCGGGGAGACTCACCTTCTTCCCCCGGGAGGAGAGGTGCAGGAGCGCACCGCGGGGATCTGCTGGGTTTGGAGACTCCACCCGGGGTCAAGTGCCAGATAGAAAGGCGCGGTCACAGGCCGGGTGAGCGCGGAGTGTGGCCGGAGACCGGGGAGACGGGAGTGACTGACTGCTTTTCTCTGGGGGCTCGCTGAGGAGCGGGACCCCGAGTTCTCGGCTCCTCTGGGGCGGAGACTGGGAGGCCGCCATTTTCACTCTCCGCCTCCAAAGCTGTACGGAAAGCTTGCAGGGAACAAAAGCTCCTGAGAGCAAACCCGAGCAGATTACTTAGCCCGGACCGGCAAGGGCGGGGCAATTTTGCCTCCGGCAAAGACATTTGGGAACCACAGCAACAGGCCCCTCCCCCAGAAGATCAGCGAGAACAGCCAGCCAAGACCAAGTTTACCGATCAATAAGAACGGCAGAACTCCAGCTCTAGGGGAATACTGCACATAGAATTCATGGCTTTTTTACCATGATTCTTTAGTCTTTCAAAGTTAATTATTTTTTTTAACTGTCTTTTTTTCTTTTTTCTTTTTTTCTTTTTTTTTGAATTTTTCTTTTTCCCTTTTTCAACCAACATCTTATCAATCCCTTTTTTAAAAAAAAACATTTTTATTTTTCATTTTTAAAGTCATATTCTATCCCTTCATAGTAGTTACCCGTATTTTTGGCATATATATATAAGTTGTTCTCTCTTTAAAATCTTGAGATAGTTTCTTCTAACAGAGCAAAATATACTCTAAATCTCTAGTGTATGGTTTTTTTCTACTCCCCTGCCTGATCACATTCTCTCCCTTTTTTCTTTCTTTTCTTTATTTTTTTTAATCCTCTTCTTTCTTTTTTCAAACAACTTATCAAATCCTTTTTTAAAATTTTTTATAATTTCCATCTTTACAGTCATATTCCATCCCTTCATCATATCAACCCTTATTTTTGTACATATATAAGTTTTTCTTTCTTTAAAATTTTGGGAGGGACTTTCTTTTAACAGACCAAAATACACACAAAATCTAGTGTGTGGCACTGATCTATAAACCAGCCTGATCATATCTGATCACATTCTGTTTTTGTTTTGTTTTGTTTTGTTCTGCTTTTGTTTGTTTTTATCTTTATCTTTTTCTTTTTTCTTTTTTTCTTTCTTTTTCTTTTTTCTCTCTTTCCCTTTCTTTTCCCACTGCTTCAGGTCTTTTCTGATTTGTTTAGAGTATATTTTCTGGGGACGTTGTTACCCTGCTAGCATTTTGTTCTCTCATTAATCTATTCTCCTCTGCACAAAATGACAAGACGGAAAAAATCACCTCAACAAAAAGAACAAGAGGTAGTACCGACTGCCAGGGACCTACTCAATACGGACATTAGTACGATGTCAGATCTAGAGTTCAGAATCATCACTTTAAAGATACTAGCTGGGCTTGAAAAAAGCATGGAAGTTATTAGAGAAACCCTTTCTGGAGAAGTAAAAGAACTAAAATCTAACCAAGTAGAAATCAAAAAGGCTATTAATGAGGTGCAATCAAATATGGGGGCGCTAACTGCTAGGATAAATGAGGCAAAAGAAAGAATCAGTGAGATAGAAGACCAAATGATGGAAAATAAAGAAGCTGAGAAAAAGAGAGATAAACAACTACTGGATCACGAGGGCAGAATTCGAGAGATAAACGATACCATAAGACGAAACAACATTAGAATAATTGGGATCCCAGAACAAGAAGAAAGCGAGACAGGGGCAGAAGGTATAATGCAGCAAATTATAGCAGAGAACTTCCCTAATTTGGGGAAGGAAACAGGCATCAAAATCCAGGAAGCACAGAGAACCCCTCTCAAAATCAATAAAAATAGGTCAACACCCCGACATCTAATAGTAAAACTTACGAGTCTCAGAGACAAAGAGAAAATCGTGAAAGCATCTCGGGAGAAGAGATATGTAACCTACAATGGTAGAAACATTAGATTGGCAACAGACCTATCCACAGAGACCTGGCAGGCCAGAAAGGACTGGCAGGACATATTCAGAGCACTAAATGAGAAAAATATGCAGCCAAGAATACTATATCCAGCTAGGCTGTCATTGAAAATTGAAGGAGAGATAAAAAGCTTCCAGGACAAACAAAAACTAAAGGAATTTGCAAACACGAAACCAGCCCTACAAGAAATATTGAAAGGGGTCCTCTAAGCAAAGAGAGAGCCTAAAAGCAACATAGACCAGAAAGGAACACAAACAATATACAGTAACAGTCACTTTACAGGCAATACAATGGCACTAAATTCCTATCTTTCAATAGTTACCCTGAATGTAAATGGGCTAAATGCCCCAATCAAAAGACACAGGCTATCAGATTGGATTAAAAAACAAGACCCATCGATATGCTGTCTGCAAGAGACTCATTTTAGACCCAAAGACACCCCCAGATTTAAAGTGAGGGGGTGGAAAACCATTTATCATGCTAATGGACACCAAAAGAAAGCTGGGGTGGCAATCCTTATATCAGACAAATTAGATTTTAAACCAAAGACTGTAATAAGAGATGAGGAAGGACACTATATCATACTTAAAGGGTCTATTCAACAAGAAGATCTAACAATTGTAAATACCTATGCCCCTAACATGGGAGCAGTTAATTATATAAGGCAATTAATAACAAAAGCAAAGAAACACATTGACAACAATACAATAATAGTGGGGGACTTTAACAGCCCCCTCACTGAAATGGACAGATCGTCTAAGCAAAAGATCAACAAGAAAATAAAGACTTTAAATGACACACTGGACCAAATGGACTTCACAGACATATTCAGAACATTCCATCCCAAAGCAACGGAATACACATTCTTCTCTAGTGCCCATGGAACATTCTCCAGAATAGATCACATCCTAGGTCATAAATCAGGTCTCAACCGGTACCAGAAGATTGGGATCATCCCCTGCCTATTTTCAGACCACAATGCTTTGAAACTAGAACTCAATCACAAGAGGAAAGTGGAAAGAACTCAAATACATGGAGGCTAAAGAGCATCCTACTGAAGAATGAATGGGTCAACCAGGAAATTAAAGAAGAATTAAAAAAATTCATGGAAACCAATGAAAATGAAAACACAACTATTCAAAATCTTTGGGATACAGCAAAGGCAGTCCTAAGAGGAAAGTATATAGCAATACAAGCCTTTCTCAAGAAACAAGAAAGGTCTCAAGTACACAACCTAACCCTACACCTAAAGGAGCTGGAGAAAGAACAGCAAATAAAGCCTAAACCCAGCAGGAGAAGAGAAATAATAAAGATCACAGCAGAAATCAATGAAATAGAAACCAAAAGAACAGTAGAACAGATCAACGAAACTAGGAGCTGGTTCTTTGAAAGAATTAACAAGATTGATAAGCCCCTGGCCAGACTTATCAAAAAGAAAAGAGAAATGACCCAAATCAACAAAATCATGAATGAAAGAGGAGAAATCACAACCAACACCAAAGAAATACAAACAATTATAAGAACATATTATGAGCAACTCTATGCCAGCAAATTAGATAACCTGGAAGTAATGGATGCATTCCTAGAGATGTATCAACTACCAAAACTGAACCAGGAAGAAATAGAAAACCTGAACAGACCTATAACCACTAAGGAAATAGAAGCAGTCATCAAAAATCTCCCAAAACACAAAAGCCCAGGACCAGATGGCTTCCCAGGGGAATTCTACCAAAC